>NC_046645.1:9001323-9301323 GCF_900324485.2 Mastacembelus armatus | reverse complement strand
AACATGTAAGTCAACATTCACTGCATTGAAGACATTCTAATGCGTGCAATGGTGAAATTTCAAAAAGTCGTACAGTAGAGAAGGGAGTCACTTGGGACCTGACCTTGTCTAAACAAAGGTGCTTGTCTAAACAAACAAGAAATTATATTAATGAATACAAATTAGTCTCATGTTTATTCATAATCATCAGCTATTCATTCGTGTGGTTTTCGTTAAAAGGTCCCTGGTGTTATAACTCTATCTCTAAAATTATTTAGCCTTAATACTTGCATGACCCTAACTGACCATGTCCATGCTGTAGCTGCGCAACTCATAGAAGACCTTGCTGGATTTTGGAGTTGCAAGTTTAGGAATACATTGTTGTGTTTATTCAAATCCAGAACAGCCCTTGACTGCTGTTTTGTTTTCAGACACTGTGAGGAAAACTGAAGCTCTGAGTGAACTCCTGAAGATCCCAGGACCAGTGCATTGTCAGACAAATGACGAGGGACAGAAATCACATTATCCTCAGCTGGTTTCTCCCATACATAAAGTTAGTTCTGCTTTGACACTTCTTTGAATGGTACTGAAGTATCTGCTATAGCCACTCAACCTTTGACAGCTCATGCTAATTGTATTATATGAAAGAGTAAAAGTCTACATCTACACCAGCTGCTCTGTACAGTAAATAGGCATAGTTTTGCTTTAAGGTAAGTGCCTGAGTTACATGGTAACATGGTAACACCCAGCCCAAAAATAGATTTGGGCTGGGTGTTATAATTTGGGCTTCTTTTGCAGCATGAGGTGTGGTTTCCAGCTATGAAATGTTCCAGGTTATATTCCAGAAGTTTTCGATCTGTAAAGAAAGTTTGGAAGGAAAGACGTGAGGCAAAGGGACTGTGCAAGGTGACAGGGAAAGGTGAATGTAATTGTTCTAAAACCAAAGAAAGTTAATTATTGTAGTTTGCTGCTTAGCAACACAACAGTAGCAGCAGCAGCAGCATCAGTGGCAGTGACTCACCACTAAGGTAGGCTCCTGTAAAAAGCATCTACACATATTTTTAGATGCACTGTGAATGTGACCGACACTTTCTGAGAATGTCATTAGCGCCAAGGTTCATTTCAAAATTACATTTTTAAACCTGATTTAATCACATAAAGAAGATGGTCCTTATAAGGGTCAAAATTTAGTTCAGCTTTAATGTAGTGTATTTATTGTTACACTTAAAGGCACATGCTAATAAAGAGCTGCTAATAGCAAACTTAGTATATCTGTCAAAATATTTGACTAAAAGCTGAAAATGTCACCCTCATGGTGGTGCAAGAAGAAAACTCAGGGGATCATTACTGTCAGCAGGGTTCCTTCTCTCCTGTCTATACACAGTGTCATGGTATTTTTAGCAGCTAATATGCAGCTAAAAATTTAAAAGGACGAAAAAAAAAAAAATCAAACAGTATTCTGTGTAGATAGGGCAAGTAATGTATCGAGTCATTAAAACTGTATTTGTTTAACACCCACCCAAATACACTGAGTGATATGTGCTTATCCTCAACTCATGAGGGTTGACCAAAGCTAATGAGTTTTGTTGTGTTTTCCTCTCTTTTCTTTCCATGTTAGATTACTTTGCCAGAGGTGCCTGGCCTTCCCTCAGGTAAACACATGGGCAGAGTTGAATGTAATCAAATTCAATACCACACTAAGCCTGGAGGCTGACATTTAAAGAAAGTGCTATTTACAGTTCTGTCACATTTGTAATATTACATCTAGTACTGAAATGCAGCAGTTGATCAGTTGAAGAGGGAATTTAAAAAAATCATGTGGCTCTTTCTGTGAAATGCTGACTAGATTAACAAATAGATGCTTCTTAATTCTTACAGTGATATTTTTATTGCTGTCTCCAGTAAGAACAAATATATATAGATTGGTTGGTACATGGGTTCATGTATCAATGCAGTAGGTCAACATTTCACACTAAACTAATGTTTATTTTGTTCCACAGCCTCTGCAAACCTGCATTATATACATGAGAGCACTGCTCAACATAATAAAACAGACTCAAATCAAAATTAAAGCAAAAGTTCCTGTGATGTACTATAATGTTATGTTTCTATAACAATAGCTCTCATATAATTTACTTTGCTTTCATTTCACAGTTGATCAACATGGCAAAGACAACATTCTGTCTCTGTTACTCAGAAAGGATTTTGGTAGTTTCAGACAGTCTGTGAAAACAGAGCATGTATCCACACAGTTTTCAGAGAAAAAGAGTCTCCTTCACTACACAGTAGCCAGCGGGGATGCAGAGAGTGTCAAGCATGTCCTGAGTCTGGGTGCTGAAGTAAACTGTGCGACTTCCAGTGGTTACACTCCTCTGATTATTGCTGTTCTGCAGAGGTCTGTATTAATGTAGTAACAAGCTTTACAAGTGAAAGTCATTTGTACAGGTTGAATAGGTCAACATTTTGGGAAATTTGCTCCTTTACTTTCTTGAAGAGGGTCAGATTCCCACTCACAGTGTTGTACAGTGAGTACCCAGAAGACCAGTTAGCTTAGCTTAGGATGAAGACTGATGTCTTTGCTGTTTTCCTGTCAACCTCACAGTGATGTCGAGACTCCTGAACTCATCACTGCACCCTGCCAAGAAGTAGTCCAGCACATAACGCCTTGACAAACTACAGCATGTGGTTTTGTATGGATCGACCAAGCAAGATGTAATATGTAAATCAGTGAGCTATAAAATATGAGCAGCTTCCAGTGTCATGGTTAAGCGAAGCTAAGAGACTTTATGTTTAATGGACAACCGTGAGAGCAGTATCAATCTTCTCATCCAACTCTCATTAAGAAAGTAAATAAGTGTATTTCCCAAAATGTCAAAGTATTCCTTTAAAGTAATGTAGTACATTAAGAATTATGCTTCTGTCTGTTTATACAGCTTTTATGACGTCATTACTTTGCTGTTGGAACATGGCGCTGCTGTCAACCAGGGAGATGAGGACCAGTGGACAGCACTTCATTTTGCCGCTCAAAACGGCAATGACAGAACTGTACGTCTCCTTCTGGACAAAGGAGCTATAGTGGATGCCAAGGAAAAATCCGGATGGATGCCCCTCCACCTGGCCTCCCAGAATGGCCATGAAACTGTGGTACGCCTGCTGCTTTCACGACTTTCGGATGAGGCAGTCAGACAAGAGGAAGAGAAACAAGGAAGGACGCCACTCCACCTAGCCTCTGCCTATGGGCATGTAAATATTACCAAGCTCCTCCTCTCTCAGGGAGCAGATCCCAACGCTACTGACTGCTCTCACACCACTGCACTTCACTTATCAGCTGAGGAGGGCCATAACAGAGTGGTCAGACAGTTGCTGAAAAGCGGGGTGAATATTGACACTGCAGACAGCAGAGGATACACTCCGCTTCACCTGGCTGCTCTGAGGGGTCATACAGGGATATGCAGGCAGCTGTTGTCAAACGGGGCCAACCCAGACTCCAAGAGCCACCAAGGTTGGACTCCCATGCACCTGGCTGCCCTAAGGGGATATGAAGCCACAGTGGTCCAGCTGGAGAGTCAGGGTGGTTGTGTGAATGCTACAGGTGAGAATGGATGGACTCCACTCCACCTTGCCTGCCTCCAAAATGAGCCACAGGTTGTGGCAAATCTCCTGGCAGGCAAAGCAGACCCAAATGTGACAGAGGACAGCGAAGGCTTGACACCGCTACATGTAGCCTGTACCAGTGTCAGTTTCCCAAGTGTCCTTCACTTGATATCATATCACGCAGATATCAATGCAGTAAATTCAAGAAAGGCAACACCTTTACACCTGGCTGCCCACCATGACTGTGTGCCCATTGTAAAGGCTCTACTGCTGAATGGAGCAGACAGGGCACTGCTGGACTCTTATGGAGCCACTGCTCTGGATGTGGCTCAGAGGTGTGAAAAGTGGGAAATAGTGGAATTACTGGAGAAAGGATGTTAACCCAAAGGAGTCTGTCGTCACCCCGGCATGATCAAATCACAGGACATTCCTCTAGGCCTAGACTTCTAAGGGTTAACCATGACTCCATAGGTCTAATGAAAGACTCAAAGTACAATGAGAACATTAAGTATAGTGTTGGAATATGGATTACATTTTGGATGTTCTCATATCATTGTATATTTATTATTCTGAGAGAGTTGTATGATATACAGACTTTTGTGATCTGAGATATTTTGCTATATAAATAAAATTTAACATGATTGACACTTGGTTTTATTGCTTCCAGCCTCCATGCAACTCTAAAAAGATAAGCAGTAGAAAATGGATGGATAATTGGTTTCTACTAGTGGATCGCTGTTACTGACATAATTTACATCATCTATTTGACTTTTCCAAACTCTAAACACATATACAGTATATATCATGAACAAACAAGATAACTCTGACTGTCAGTAAATCTTGCAGACTTGAGGGAAGCACTGCTCAGCGTGTGCTACGCTCGTTTACCACAGTGGCACCTTATTAAAAGGAAACAAAATACATGGATTCAGGGGCTGTACTGACCCGCACATTTAGTGTTTTCCTTTAAACCACAAGAGACTGATTCTGATAGAGGAGTAGGAGTTTGGCCCGATCGAATTACTGTAAATAAGCAGAGCGGCCTTAAATTGGGCTTAGATTAACTTAGTTAATGTCGACGTGTTGTTTTTAAATGTTTATTTTATTCGGACTCTTCCTAACTGAGTACATTCTGTGAGTATATTAGGTGTTTTGTTTTGCCTTGTTTGGTTTGTCTCCCAGTGTTTATAACACTGAGAAGAACAGGCGAAAGCTCTGCGCACTGCCGATCATTTGTGCTTTGTTTATTAGCGATAGTTTGGTCCTTAGAGCCTCATCAGGCACACCTCATTAAATAATGATGGAAAGTGTGGGAGCCTGATGAAAGTCTGAAGACCAAAACATTGCTACTGAAGTTAGTACGAGGGGTAGACAGCGTGCAGGATTTTTGTCTTTTATTGTGAAGTGACTGGCTTTGATCTGATTCACCTGAGAGACTAGGAGACTTAAACATATGTAAGTCAAGACAGAAACAACATGACAAAGGTATTGGAGGTATGGTTCACTAAAGTTACACTCCACAAAAAGGATTATACGATAAAAGAATTCTACCTTGAAAAATAGTAGCAATGTATATTTACCTTTCTCGAATGAGTAAAATGCTTAATACCTCTTCTTTGGCTGTATTGTCCCCATGACACTTGAGTTTTATTTTTGAATCATATTTACACAGCTTTTCAGGAAGCTAGGCTCACCTGGAGTGTCTTATCTTCAGTAAGCAAAATCCTGACTGGTTATATCATATGGTTTATTCCAGAAACCTGACAAAGTAAAAAATCTGCTGACCCTATTCCCATTGTAATTTATCCACTAGAATTTGAAAAGCAGCTATCACATTATGAAAAGAGGCCCTCTGAAAAGGACTGCATGCTTCACAGTGAGAGGATGATTTATAAAGTATCTTAAAGTGTCTTTTGTACTGTAGCAAGTCCCATTTGAAATTTATGGCCCTTTCCATGTTCCAACCATTGTAAACAAACCACATTTATGAGAACGTTATCTACAGTAAACAGTCTGCTGACAATTTAATAGATAGGAATGACACTTATCTATGGAATCCACAAAGCTAAGTCATTTGTTACCCGCCTAACAGCATTTTTGACATAACATTCAACTGAAAATCCACATTTTTTTTTTTTTTTTTTAACATTTTAATGAAAAATTAAACTCACTTTTCCAGCAACATCTAATCAGGCACAGCTAAATCAATGGTGCTGCCTCCGTCTTTTTACACACACGATGACACATGCTACCTTCTTTCAGGCAGTAATTGGATTTGCCTGTGCCTAAACTAATTTTATTTTCTAAAAGGGAGACAAGCAGGAAGAAGATAATGTCATGAGAGTTGGTACCACCAACACCAATAGTGAAGAAAGGAAGAAAATAGCTACAATGTAGTGCTCTTTATTTTGAAAAGCTACAATATTTTTTCTATTCTTTAACTGTCTGCAGTAACTGGACTTATTATATATTTTTTTTCAGAGCAGCAGCCAAATGAAACACTTTAATCTACTAATGTTTCTTTCCTATCTTTACAATCATTCCAACTTACAGAGTTTCATTTAAACTTAACAGCTTCAAAATGTCTACAGAATATCCATATATACAACTTAGAGATGTGTTATTGCACTCAAATGCTCCAAAGAGTTTGTTGTAAAACTCACCAAAGGTAATTTGCATATATAATGGTATTTTCAAGAAGGTATACAATTAGATTACTTGGATAGTAATATTCTCTGATTTTACCCAAACCCCTACAATGCTCAGCAAAGTTTAAAAGCACAGAAGTTGAGTTTGCATAAAGATTTTAAAATGTTGTTTTGTTGCACACTGTCGAGAAGGTCTGTCTGACATTCACAGCTCTCATCTTAATGCTAGGATGTAATCTGGCTACTTATTGGTATATTTAGCTTCTCAGAGGAGAGCCATTACAAGCTGTCTGCAGAGACCTTCTTAACTGGCAGGGTTAAACGCACCATTGAGCGGTGCCCTGTGGTGTTAAGCAGCTGCAATCATGACTGATGCAGCTGTGTCTTTTGAGTCAGGTGTGCCGCCTCAGCAGAGCCAAGCAGGCATCTAGGCAGACAACCCTGGTCCTTGCCACAGTAATTGACTGAGTGATCTATCATGTCTCCTGGGGGATGATTTTTTTCCAGTGATGATAGGGAAAACATTTTTTGCTCCTGTCACCTCTTAGCGACCTCTCACTCTGCAATATGGCAGTAGATAAACACCCCAGGCTGGTCTCTCTAAGTCCCCAAGGCTATTGCTTGCTGTTGTTTTTTTGTTTTTTTTGTTTTTCGGGAGGTTTTTTTCACCTCCGCTCGGTGAACCTCCTTACAGGTTACTGACTGAAAGTATTTTAGTTAGTCCTGTAAATTACTTTCCTGTAACCTAAAACCCTTTGAATGTGTAATCTATATGAATAAACTGGGCACATTGATTATATAAAGATTTCTAATTATTGCTTGAAGGATTTTAAAATGCTAATCTATTTTCTTTAGTGCAGAATGTATTCTCAAGGCTATTGAACAATTGCTGCAGAGTGAGCTTGTTTTCCTCATTGAATTCTTATCATCCCTTCAGCTCCTTTTCCTTGGTGTTGTCATGTTTCTGTGAAATGATTAATGGTGGATCTCATTGCTATCTCTGTAGCACAGAGCAAAATACCCCTCCAACACTTAAACCCCCTCTACAGAACTGTATGCATAGTTAAGCAGCATCATATACTGCGGAAGGCTGTACGTCCCCATCTTTGCTAGTGTTCATGTCCATGTGTATTGATTTCATGCTAACACCCTCTCCCTCATATACTTTATCTTTCACCCAGAAAATCATCTCCTTTGTTTTTTTTTTATAATTAGTAATACATGAGTTCAACATTGCTTCAGTTATTTTTTTTTCTTCCTCAAAAAGGTTCAAAGAGTGTTATCCCCCCAGAAAGAAAGTAAGAATCAATTTTCGGTTCTGTCTCAATACAATATGGATGTAGTGGATGGAAAAGCCCTCCATTAGTACCCATAATGCTAAGTGGTCCTTTGATTGTTTGTAAAAAAGAATTAAAGGTAGCAAGGAAAAAACAATTTGCCTGGCTGTTTTGTAATAGTATGTTTTTGTAGCAGTCAGGCAAAGAAAAAGAACTGATTTTTGCTTTTAGTGCACCACACCCCTGTGTATTTTCATATAAAACATGGTTTAGTTGTGCTTTGTCTTAAAGGCTCTAATGCAATTGGATGGTGAGATTGTAAAACAGACATAGAAAAAAAGAGTACAGGGAATCTCCATAACCAATTTGTTTGATTAATTTGTCATTTGTTGTTTTTGTTATCTCTGCACATGCATGAGTCTCTTGGGCTGTAGTCTTTATTTATCTACTAGGCATTTCACCAAAGAAAATGAACATACCTTCAGGACGTTACTCCCACAGCATTGTCTACTAAGGTTCAGTGACTGAAACAATACTTAAAAATAAACAAACAATATCATTTCAGAATAATTTGCAAGTTTTATTCCCCAAGACAGTAATAGAGTCATATGGAAGGGCTTTGTAGAGCTGTTTAATTATGCAGGATTCACTCCAAGTGCTTGTTTAGATGAGTCTTTAATTTGACCAATTCAGGGGGTGGTTGTTCTTTCAAAATAAAACATTCTTAATATAGTTGTTTCTATGTGCACCACTTTCACTATAAATAAATCAAGTGAAAGAAAAGTCATGTGGGCCATTTCAGCAATTCTCTAGATTTTCCTAGAGTTCTCTCTGCAGATTAATGACGAAAAGATATATTGCTATTGTAGAGCAAGTGCACTGAAGATCAGAGTGTCTGAACACTTCAATTTCTGGACTGGCTGCTGAGAGGGCTGAACTAACAGTGAATTAAACACCACTCAGATATGTATCTGTTTCATTTCCTTCTGCTTTCACCTCTCACTCTTCAGGCTTCAGTAAATATTACATCCAACCTTTGCGGATGAACGAGAATTGTTTTCATCACAAGTCACTCTTTCCCTTATATTAGCACAGCTCAAGCCATCATATACAGTACTTCTACTCCTGACACTTTCAACAGGCTCCTCAGGAACATATGCATTGCAAGCTGTGCATGACATGCAGGCATGTCACCCAGAATGTACAATATGCAGGCACACACACATTTAGAGCATTTCCCTAATGTGACAACACTATAAGGCTATATGATGGCACAGCATAATTCAGGTAAGCTCAAGAATTTGACATGTGCTCTTTAAAGCAAATGGTGCAGTCACAAGCTGTCTTTCAGGCAGACACTAATGTAGATTTTACCCATCGCCCACTGTTTTTCCCAGTACAGCTTATGATTGTATAGTTATACTGTCACAATTTGCAGTCAGTAAGGTTTAGATGGTGCAGTTTCTTTCTAATCTAAGACCAGATCTTATGTTGTGTCACTGCTGTGGAGCTGACCATAGTATCGGTAAAAATGAGAGGAAAAAAAGCTGAGGTACAGAACTGGGAAAAGTCAACCCAGTGGAGGGTGGCTGCAGGGGTTTTGTTAGCAGATCAGACCCCGTTAACTGAACTTGATATAGGGAGGAAGGCGTCTAAAGCACAGTGGAAAACATGGCAGACAGGTCCAGTGAATGGCTGTGGGGGAGAAGAGGGTGAGTGCTGTGGCCAACAATAGGTACTGTAAGTGCAGAACAGAGCTTTAAACAGACATGTATGAAGTGTTACCTACTGAGATGAGGTAGCTGAAGAGGTTTGGTTCACTTGTTTGGTAATTTACAAAGATGGGGTGAATATTCTTTGGTCCAGGCAACTGGCATCCTAGTTCGTTTAGCATGCTAATTGTCTTAACATAGTACAATGCTTTGACTGATTGTTATTCTTTTTCAAACAAAAAGCAACATATATATATATTTAGCATTTGGCACAGAAAATGGCCAAGAGTCTCTATGCTTGATTTGTTTTCATGTAGCCATTTAAATTGTCCATAACTTGCACCATGTCTCTCAGTTCCCTTTACCCTGAAATAAAACTAGCTGTCAACACAGCTAGTTTTAGCTGAGATAGTTGAGATATTGTGAAAGGTCATATGTAATTCTGCCAATCCTCCTTCAGAGGAATCATCTAAATGCCCTTGATTTCCTTTGTAGCAAGAGAGAAAATATGAATTAAGTCTAGGTTGACAAATGTCTGTTCCACGCACCTAAAGCCCATATCTAGCAGAGAAATTGAATCAATACATTCAGTCCACTGAAAATTAAGGTGGCACTGGTGTCTTATGGAAATAACCTAAACCTTTTCGGATGTTTAGACTGTGTCATGATGTGTGCTGCTGACCATATTAACTAATTAACTAAAAAACAAAACATTTCTATTTCTTTGGGGCAGGTGCAGCAGTGTGACACTTCTCCTGCCTCTGATTGTAGAGCAGATTGAAGAGAGGAAGGGCTTGGAGGGGGGGGGCAGAAAGTGGAAAGACAGTTAAACAGGGTTGAAGTGGAGACAGAGGCAAAGAGAGGGAAGGACTCATCTCAGCAAGAATGTGATTATGACTATCAGTGCCATGAGAGCTCTCCATTTTTTAAATTTCACTCCCAAGCCCAATTAACAACATATCCCACTGCTCCTCCACCAGGTTCAAGCTCCTGATTTGGTAGATTGGGTTGAGATTTAAATTGATACTCTGCCTCGGGGGAGAAATGATTACAAACGAACAAAAAAGAGCCAGGTGGAATCAGATGGTTAGACTAAGGAGGAAAAGGAAATGCTCAGCTCAGTGGACTTAACTTCAAGTCACATGCTTTCAAGCAAAGTTTGCAAAATTAAAGAAACAAGATGTGACGCATATCCAATCAATCTAGTCACATCCACTGCAATATTTTTCTGGTCCCACAACTTCCTCCCCGCCTCAGGCATACTTTCAAATTAAAAGTTTTTTCTGTTCTTGTTTGACAATTCACAAGCACAATGTAATTACCATTCATCTTGACCAACGGCGTTTAAAATGATGTGAATAATCTAGAGTGATAGGTATGTCCTACACCAAGAAGACATGCATAAATCCATGAAGAAATATTTTTCTTAAATGAGCTTAACTACAGTAAATATGCTAACTTTATTTTATTTAGTATTTAGACCTACTTTCACTTTTCCTCAGTTATTCAGATTGTTTCATGATTCATTGACATTAAAAAAAAAAGAGGTGTCCCAAGCGCCCTCTTTTTATCTTTCATTTGTTACAGTCATCATCACTTTAGTGGAGGAAATAAAAAATAAATGTGTGACAATAACGAGGTTATTGCTATGTTTGAAGCAAAATTGTACTGGTCAATTGCTCTGACAAGAGGGGAATATTCATACTTTTAACAGCCATTTCATTCAGCAACCAAATGAATGCTATGATTTAATAATTGCTCATATCCTAAAGGGGTGTTCACGCTGCTGGATAACTACTTCAGCAAGCACATATTTCAAAAAGGTCATGATAAGAGCTGCTCAGAGTGCTGCGAGTGTTTCATTGAAGCCTGAATGATGACAAGAGAACTGGGGCTGCTGTGCTTCAAATGGAGACTTCTTTAAATGCCATATCAGCTTCAGTGACAATTAATGTGCTCAGACCAACCGAGTGCTTAACAAATAGCAACACAGTGCAATAGTAAATAATTCACATGGTAAAAATGGTCAAATGTATTACAGATTATAGATTCAACACATATAAAAATAACCGATTATGCTTTGAAGTGAAGAGCACTTGAAATGCCTTGCAATTCAAGTTCACACAACTACACTGACAACCCCTTCAGACTTCTTGTACTGTGCTAATAAATGCAGCGCTCATGGTAATGGTAGTCTTTGACTTAGATGCAATGTCAGAAGTTAGGAGGTGGTGCAGTTCTTGAATACAAAATGAACGACAGTCATTTTGGATTTAGGTTTTCTTGTTTATCTTAGCAGACTATTCAAAAAGAAAATTGTCTTTTATGTTACCCAAAAAAACAAACCAAATCTTGAGTATCTTTTGTTTTCCAGTCTTCAGACTGAATCATATGACTACAAGAACAGATGACAAGGATGTTATGCTTAAAAAATGAAGAATTAGACAAAGAAAAAGAAATCCTTGAAGAGACAAAAAACAAGACAGATTAGATCTAAAACAAGATACAAAAAATATGACTAGACAAAATGTGACTATAAAGCAATATAAAATTACATAAAATGACTTGTCGGTATCCATATATATATACATGTTGCATATTGCTGCAGTTGTTTTCTATTGTCTTTTCTATCTACTCTCTTCCTCTGTCCCTATCCCTTCTGTCCCCCCAGCCCCTCACTTGTCCTGTAGCTGGCATCATCAAAATAAACAAGATCTATTCAACAAGAGGAGTTGGTTCAACACCTCTTGGAAAAGCAACTCTGTTGGCTCAATGAGGCATCCAGATCCTCAGTACTCTATGCTGCCAAGCAGCTGGACAGGACAGGTTTAAAAACAAGCAAACTCATAGGTTTACTCCTCAGACAGTGAAGTACTATCTTGCACATTTCCTCTTAAGAAACATGCTTGTAATTTTGACTCTGGATAACTAGTGGTTTTTCTAAACAGCATTACCATATTGTGGCACTTTGACATCATTAGTGCCTGAGCAGAAAATATAAGTTTCAAGTCGAGGGTCCAGCAGTAATCACACTTAAGAACTTACATATGGTGCCTTGATTTAAGTAGATTTAAGTGATTCAGGAAAGCTGCCATGATTAACAAAATATATCCTTATTGCTTGTACATGCAGTATACACAGCCCCAAACCATTCTGAGCTCTCCTTCAACTTATTTTTGGGCATGCTTGTCACTTAGCTTCACATAGCCAGTAGAGAAGTGAAAACATCCACTAGAGACTAAATGTGAAAGAGATCTGAAAGATAAAGAAGTCCTTTCTCAAAGATCCTGTGTTTCACGGGGCATCATTTCTCTTCACGCACAATTGACAGTCAAGGTTACCTGGTTTGTTATTGGCACCGTCTTTAACGTTTCTTAGAAGACACTCAATGATATAGTGTGTAATATAAATCGCAAAAGATCCCCGGTCATGTGTCATTTCAGATGCATTATCAGAAGACAAAGATTGACGGGGATGGATGTGTTGCTCTCAGTGTGTACTGTGGTGTGAATAGTACCCAAGTAAGATGGAGCTTCAGTATATCAGTGATGCTTGAATTGGAGCCCTTGGGGAGGGTGACACTGGGGCAAGCATTTTCCCTGATGTAATCAGAGGCTGAATCAGAAACATGGTGCTGCCTGCAGCAACAATGATAAGAGAGGGATCAAAACCATAGCTGCTTGTAGACTGACAAAAAAGAAGTACAAAAAGATTACATTACAATTTAAGCTCTTCTGCCATGTGAAGAATAACAGGCTTATAAATGTGTGGATGTGTGTCTTTGCATGACTGTGCGTGTCAGTGTGAATTACACTGAAGCGAGTGTTGCATACACAAACAAGCTCTCAATTATTAATACATTCAGATGCAATTTTGGTGTTAAATCTGAATTTTTAACTGATTCTAAGTTTGGATATATGTGAATGATAGTTACCTATCAATAATTTACATACCCAACCCAAAACGGGTTTAAAAGAGATACATGAATATCAGGAAAATGCTCAAACATTACAAAATGAAAACTGAGTGCCTAAAGGCTAACCTATAGCTGTATGCAAAGCTCATGTATGGTTCTTTTGTCAATCAACAATATAGGACACTGAGAGAATTCACAAATAGTTTGGTACAAATTGTTGGTCCATCCTGCTGTTAAAATGATTTAATTGCTATTATTAAAACAGAAATTGTGCCAACACAGAATGTTGTTTGTCTAGTATGTTAATGTGGGAAATTAGTCCAAGTATCCAGAAGGTCCAGATATAGCCAAAAGAATTTACACATGGATCATATTATAAAAATTTCTGTGCCAGTAAAGCAGTGATATAAATCCAGCTATAATAAATATTTCAGACCTCCTGGTGTCATAATTTGGGCACCTGTAGTGAAATACAAGACACAAAATCAGATTTCATTGGCTGTGTTAACAGAAATTATTGCTTTTTTATAATTCTTTGTTATCAATAATATTTGCAACCTTGCTCTTCCACAGCAACTTTGCCAGGAGGCAAATCAAATCCAAATGTCCTAGGATTTGTTGCCAGTCCATTAAGCTGTGTCACCAAGTTCAGTCAGCCATGTCCTAAAGCGACTCACTGAAACTGACAAAATGCTGTCTCTGCTCATTCTGCTATTGTATTGCAAACAAAAGTTTAATATTTGTAATTGTTTTTTTATTCCCTGTGCGTGGTGTTGTACACCGGTGGGAAGAAAATACTGCTTTTCATTTAAAAATATAAACATCTACAACACATCTGTACTCTGTGCATTTAGTTAAATATATTCACTTCCCTCTTGCCAGGAGTTAGAAAATAAGCTCAATATCATTCTCACCTAGATAACACCTGTCTAATCGAGTTGATGTCTCGTTCTGACTCGTTCATAGTCTGTATCTGTAACCATTGACAATGCGACTCCTTGCTAGATATTGTATATATCTTTTATATATATTCTTCACAGTGACTTGTGTGATTAGCTTGAAGTTGACCTCTAGGTTTGTTTTCCATGTTCCCATTGAGTTCTTGATGAAGGCTCTTAGAGTCCTGTTGATGTGCAGTTTCAAGCAGTCCAGGATTGTCCATACCATGTGTGGTAGTGAGTCATAGACTTTCTTTTAGTCGATCCAGGTAGTGCACAGGTTGAGCTGTCTGGTCTTGCAGTCTCTGCCAGTGCCTTATCTACCAGTAGTTGGTGCTTAGCCCCTCTGTGTTCCTATAACTCCTTTCTGGACCCCCCTCATGTATTGATCCATGTGCTTACTCATCTCATTTATCCACTATGATGTCTGACAGGAGTTTCCATGCTGAGCAGAGGCAGGTTATTGCGCAGTAGGTGGATGGGACTGCTCACTTCTGGGAGACCTTATGGATTAGGACTGTCCGGCCTTTGGTTAACCATTCAGGATTGGTCCCTTCCACTAGCAGCTGGTTCATTTGTGCACCTAGGATTCATGGTTAGCTTCTTCAGCCAGTAGGCATGGCTCAAGCTCTGGTTGACCCCAGAGCCTTTCTATGTGGAATTTCTTCTTGTGCCTGAGTGGGTTTTTTCTGGGTACTCCGGTTTCCTCCCACAGTCCATAAACATGCAGTTTGTGGTCAGGTTGTTTGGTGACTGTACAGTAAATTAGCCATAGATGTGAATGTGAGTGTGAGTATTTGTCAGCCCTGTGATAAACTGGTGATCTGTTCAGGGTGTACCCCACTTCTCACCCAGTGTCAGCTGAGATTGGCTCCAGCTCCCTCTTGACCCTGGATGTACTGGGCTAAGCGTTAGATGATGGATGGATGATTCAAACACAGCATCATAACAGAAACAGGGTAACTCTTCATCTGCTGTAGCCATATCGGAAATTAGTGCAATGCTAGGTTGTCTTTGCTCATCACAAAGATGGATGTTACTCTCAAAAGATATCGTACCGCTGATGTTAACTACGTATGAAGGGTTGTGCAGTTCACAACCACAACAAAGGAATTACACCATCTCTCCTTGTCCAGTGAATTTCGATATCCACGAGAGCACAATGAATTATGATTCCTAAAATATAAACTATCTGTAGACAGCGCCACATAGTAGAGTTTTATTTTCAAATAGTTTCCAAGATCAAAATGATATTTACTGAAAACTCTGCTCAACTCCCCTGCATGCTCACACCCCCTGTCTGTCCCAATCAGTAACTCAGCTTTACTTCCTAGCTTAGAACATGTGCACCTCTGACTTGATCACCTGTCTGTGCCTCCACCTTAAACCTTCTTCATCAGCTTCAGAACTCCTGCAAGCATAATCCTCTTCAGCTCCTGAGTCTCTCTCAGTACTGCAGCCCTCTCCAGTACCCTCTCTAGCTTCCCCAAAATGCCCCAACTCCAGTCTTGCTCACCGCTTCTCTGCCCTTTAGCAACTCTGCACCTTTAAACCTCCAAAATTAAGCTCCTTACATTTTCTACTTCAGTCTGCCTTGAATTTGGGTTCAGCCCTGATAAAAAATCACTAAAGGAATGATCAAAGAAATAAAGTCATGCAGAACTATCAGTTCAATCAAGAGTGATTTAGACAGTATGAGGCGCTGAAGTGCAACTCAATCCGAACATTTCATTTTGATCTCTTACTATTATAATATGCATTACACTTCCCTGGAAAGGACTAGGCTATTTATGACAGTGACAGCTGAGTCAGTTTGATATGTAACAAAGAGCCAGTTTGGACTTACGATGTCTAAAGGTAAGAAGGTAGCATGTCACAGATGTGCATGTATTTTACATTGTGATTCTCACAAACATTCCACCATAAGAAATTCCAGTTATTGTAAACTTTTCTCCTGTCTACACTGGAACATATTAGCTGACAAGTACAGAATTTTATCTACATATTTAAGTAAACAATATTAAACAATATAGCTCAAATACAGGTCAATCATGAGAATAAGGTGCAGACTACTGAATAATGACAGTTCATTTAGGAGTGTATCTGTCTTATAACTTTCTTTATTGGACATATTTTGTAATTTTTTTGTTAAACATATATTTCATGAGAAGTCATGTAGAGGGGCAGTGAAGCATGCATTACATTTCCATTGCAGGCATATAATCACAGTTAATGTGTTGAGAAACCCTATGTACAGCAAATAACAATAATTCATAATATTTATTTTCAATTTATAAAATTGCAAATGTGGAAACTGGCATTGCCACATTATACAGTAAGTAAAATGTCTCATCTTGAACTTAGATTCCAATCAGCGATAGTTTTTATTATTAAGCGCTCATGTATCAATTGTAACACTGCAATGAACACTGACTTGATATCTATAAGATCTGCAGAAATTTTCCATCAAGAAAACATAAAGCACACACACAATAAACAGCAGTCTGCAACTTGTATGCATGTCATATACACAGATGGCTCCTTACATGACAAGCACGATGAGTTTAGATGAACAATGTTCGATTTTTCTTTTCTCCATGAAACAAGTCATTGTTACAGACATTTTTTTGTTTTACATTCAGTGAGCTGGAGAGCAGGACTCCACAAACAATTCACATATAGAGCCAACATGTCTTTCATCAAAACACATACAGTATTTCAGTCACTCGGTTCCACAACTTTACAAAACAGATTGCAGTTTCCCCCTGTGTTGCGTTTTTCCTTAGCAGGATGAGGTATTTTATTCATGATTTTATTCATCACTCTTCCCTCAGTCTGATCAGACAAGTGATGTTGCAGCTTAGCAGTGCAAGATCTTAATGAATGCCTTTCTGAACTCGATATTAAAAGTAGTGTATATGATGGGATTTACAGCACTATTGACGTAGCCCAGCCAAGTGAAAGCGTTATACATCTCAGCAGGAACCTTGCATTTTGTGCAGTGGGTGTTCAAGATATGTGTAATGAAAAACGGCAGCCAACATATGATGAATACACCTGAGGAGATATGAGAAAAAATTCAAAATATTAGAAATAGACAAAGGAAAGTGAAGAGATAAGCTGTCATATGGAGGAGCTGGACTCTAAAATACAAGTTACCAGAAAGATTTCCTTTCATTGCATCACTGCCTGACTTGTTGTCAGGTTTGGTTTTTGGTCTTTTCAAAAAATTTAAGAGGGAATTAAAAATGCATGTAGAAGTGGCCTAAGACAACCTAAGATCCAGTTTGTGCGAAACATTCTCCAAAATGTCCACTGCAGGATTAGATTGTGGTAAATTTGAACACAAACAAATATTTGGTGATATTTGGTATCTTGGTGAGTTTGGACAAAGTGAATGTTGTTATCACTGCATGTTATTTCACATGCGCAAAAAAAAAAAGAAAAACTTTTGGTTGGGCAAATGTTTTGTGCCACAGTGTTATTTCCACTCTGTTCACTGTATGTTCATACTCACATACAACAGCATGTGCTTTCATTTCGACTTCAGTGCAACTTATCGGAAATTATTTACATTGAATGTAAATAATTAACAATATTAACAATTAACAATCAACAATTGAAACAATAATTGTCAATACATGAATCAACTCACCAAGGACAATTGCTAACATCTGAGTGGCCTTCTTCTCCTTCTGCTGGGAGATCTTCCTCTTGCTCATGGTTTTCACAGAGGTCTGTGTCTTTCCATTAGGTAAGGCCTGAGCCTGGAAGGTTTTGGCCACAACGGGCACTGGATCCCCTAGGACCTCCTTTGTAGGATCTCCGTTCTTTTCTGCTTTCTGGCCCTCGTCAGCGGGTGTAGGAGATGAGGTCGGGCTAACATTGGTTTTGTTGGGCATCAGTAGTTGGTGGCTGGTGGCTGGAGTGTCTGCAAGAACACATTGCTGCTCCTGCTTTTGTTTCTGGCTGCTGCCACTGTTGTTGAGCTCATCCAGCTCCAGATCTTCCCTCTCACTGACAACATCTTTGATGAATAACTAAGGAAGGTAAGCATCAACAGAAAAACATGGATTCAGGGCTCATTCTTCATTTAGGTTACTGCAAAATAGGTGACATTTAAAACAATATGTAACACATAGATAACGAATGACCAGTCTTTAACAGAAGCAGAAAAGTGCTTTTTCAAGCAAATTCTGGAGGAAACTTCATGTTGTCACTGCTTTTTTTTATGGGCAAATCAAAAATGTCTTTTTCAGAATAAATAGGTGTAAGCAAAAAAAAAAAAAAAAAAAAAAAAAATTCACACACCACTTTCTTCTTGTTGACAGGAAAATTCCCATTAGATTTAACAATCACGGTGCACAGCCTCACATCCTCTGGATGAGTGCACTTATCCTGAAATGAAAACAGCTGTGTCAGGAAGGAGAAGGTACAATGTCAAAGAACTGACAAAAGGGCTGTCTAAGCACAGGGTCCCAGTGCCTAATGGGTCGGATGAGGCTACACTGAGTGCTGGTACAGAAAGACTGTTTAGCAAGAATCTGATCTGCACTCTCCTCAAGTGTAAAGCTGCAAATCTGTTAACCTGCCTCAGTATAAAAAATTGAGAAAACAATTAAGAGTTTAAATGAAATATGACATCACTCTATTATGGTTATAATCTGCCATATTATGACATTTCAAAGATGATAAAATTATGGATAGTTAATGTGGAGTCTGTACTGTTCCATATTTTTCATGAGCTCAATCTATATCACATACACACACATATCAACCACAGGGTAAAGCCATGCCTGAGCATGATTAATGTACTGCACTGAACGAAAAGCATCGCTCGGCTTCCTGTGCAGAGCCCACTGAGTTTCACTGTGGCAGTAAAATCAATAACCAGGAGAGCAAAAGGTCATCTTAGGGCCTTCGTAGTTGACAGCTTGTGACACTGAAACATGCTTGCAAATTTAACATTATGATTAAAATTGGTCTCCAGGGTGGAATCAGTAGTTCATTTATTTCTGAATAAAGACAAAAACAATAACATGCCTGTGACATACAGTAACAAAGACTTGCCTTTTTATTCCCTTGCCTTTAATGCTATATGTTTTTCCTTTTCCTGAGGTATTTCCCTTTAGAGATACAATGTTAGGTTATAAATTATAATACAACGCCTGCTCCATAAAACCAGACATTATAATTGGACTGAGTGCATTATTAATTTTCAGAAAGAAGCAAATGAAGTCAAAGAGAAAGATTTTTATGTTCTGTTGTTTTTTTGAACCCGTTAAAAGACTAAACTGTTTAAGTAACAAAGGTGAAAATTGACTTCAGATTTCATTTCAAAGCCATAAACAGCAGTGATATTGCTTCAAGCACTCACCTTCAGTGACGTGGCCACGTCAGGGTCAGCAGGCTGACAAACACGCTGCTTTGGTTTAGTGTTCACACGTTTTCTGCGCTTCCTCAAAACCACATAAATTTGCACATAAACCAGCAGAGTTATGATGAAGGGAACATAGAAGGACACGATGGAAGAGTATACCACAAAGGCAGGATTGGCAATCACACAGAGCGACTCTTCACGCGTAGCTGTGGAAATAGAAAAAAGGGGCTTACACTGCATGTTGTGTTTCATCCCAAATTGTTGTGTATGTGTGTAGTTTGTTGCATTTTTATTGCTATGGCTCATGAAAAACTTTCTACAGTAAAATGGGAAACTTGAACTTCAGCTTGAACTTGCAGCTAAGAGCCAAGAATTACGCTTTGATTTTAATCTCTTGAAATTCACTCAGAAATGTAACCACTCTTAAGCTCCCTTCACCTAGAGGTCATACATACAGTTTTCTTTTTCCCCTTCTCATCTGCTTACACCATTGCAATCCTTTTTATTTTTTTACCCGCCACTCCCAAAGCTCCTTTATCCAGCACACTGTCCCATGGCTGGTGCCAAATGTAGAGATTGTATCACCCCAATCTTAAAACTCTTTGCACTGGCTACTTGTTAGTCCTGAATATTTCTTGCTTAGTTTTAAAGCAAGCCAAATTTGCCCCAAACTATATCACTGACCTTTAAATCCCTGCATACCACTGAGGGGACAGGTCTTCAGAAAGACCCATTCTGCCTCTTTACTCACAGTGACCAAATAACCACCAGATAAAAGTGAGAATACCTCATCTTCTACTGCTTAGTTTTGATCATTATTCCTTTAACATTTCCCTGATGATCCCTAATTTTATGCAAGTCACATGCTAAATTGCTGGTCCTTGAAGACAATTCAGATTGTGCACACTGACATTTCCATGCACACAAATTTGACTTTGTCAGTGTGTCAGTGGGTGAATTGCAGACATACACATATTGTATAGTGCTTTAGGGTGACAACAGCAAACTATACACAGTGGTTTCAGTGTTTGCTGTGGCAGAGAAAAGCCTTTTATGCTTCCTGTGGCTTACATTGGCTAAATCTGCGGCCAGCTTGGAAGCAGTCGTGGAGCTCACAAGTCCAAATGTCTGAGTCCCAGCAAAATCAACATTATCTCAAATCACTCAAAAGGATGAGCTGTGCTTCACAGTGACAGGGTGCGAGCCACAGGAGCTAGCCAGGCTGTAACCCACCTCTTAATCACTAGCCATCGTATCAGTAATCCTCAATTAAATCTCCTTTTCTGTTAAGCAACCTATGGGTCAAAAGCTTCGAGATCTTACTCTTACACTTAATCTTACAGCAGGATGAATATAGTCACACTATGAAAAAGTATTTCTCTTTTACAGGCAATGGAGCTGGTGTGTATTGCAGCTTCTTACCTGTGTTATTTAGGCCAAACAACAGGGGACATGATATGGCGAAAGACAGTACCCACACCACAGAAATCATTACTGTGACTCGTCTCCTGGAGCTGTAGCGAGTGTTGTACAGCATTGGCATTGCAACTGCAGTGTAACTGTAAGTGTAAGAAAAAATAACTACTGTAGATATAGTTCACAACAACATGACATGTTTCTTCAAGACATTAAAGTATGACGAGTTCGACAGTAATGTTCATCATACACCTGTGTGATTTGAATTTATTCATGTTTGACTCAATGAGATAAATGTTATCTCTTTTCTATTTCCAGATTTCTTGCTTCCATAAAGGAATAAAGGAGGATCAAAAACTCGAAACCTTCGGGTTGACCAAGAAATGCTGCCTGTCATCTTTAATAAGAGCCTGTTTAATGGTGGGTCAGCCATTTGGAAACAGCTTTGTGATGGGTCTGCGGTTTGTATGAAGATAAGGCACCATAAATATAGTGTCTCACAGGAAGGACCATTATTTATCCTTGCTACATGGGCTGACCTCATTAACTTTTTGTATTCACCAGCAAATGCAGAGCTTTTTACAGTTTCTCATGCATTGATTTCAGTGTCATTTGGCTTGAAAGATTTTAGAAACAAAACCAGGTGAGAAGGACAGGTTGTTTTGAGTAGGTTGAAAAACACACAAGGGAAGTCAGGATAAATCCAGGGTAATTATTTTACCCCAAGGCAATTTTTTTGGTTCTTCTCTGCCTGTATCGCGATTTTGGGGCTGGGAATGGATCACACTGTAGCAGAGTAGCTAGCACACAAGGTAGAAATTTGTCTTCTGCATGCAACGGTTAGTAGTTAATTGTCACCAATAATGTCACCTGAATAATTATACTGTATAAAGGCCTTCCCTGTCACATGGGTAAATGTCAGCCTAAGATGGCAGCACAAATGATATGGGGATTATATTTGCTGTTTTTATTTAAAGGGATTTGCAGTTATATAACCCACAGCATGTAATGATACGTTTAAGGCAAATTCTGTCATTCATATTTATTGAAGGATTGCCAGCCAATACAAATACTTGTAATTCATAGCAGGTTATAGGTTTTCTATCATAAAACTTACTTACCACATCTTTTATTACATTTTGTGACATTTTGTCATGGTAATTGTAGCGGTGCACTGTATGTAAACACATTCAAATATGAGTGATTTAACAAAAATCATAAACAACACACAAAAAGAACAGAAAATATTTTGCCTGACTACATGTCACTTAACTTGAAGCCTAACTGACATCACTGTCTTGTCAGATATTTTAGGTTACATTATGACTCACTGAAAGAATTTATGAAAGGGCAGCGTCATCCAGTTCGGTTTAACGACCATCTGCTTTTAGACAAAATAATTGGACTTCTGTTAAATCATATTTGGCAAGTGTATATTCATATCACCTTCTACACAAAAGTAGGGCCATTAGACTTCTGGAGAGGAAGCTCATAGCTGATTTGATTGGACAATACTGGAGGGCACGCCAACTCCAACTTTTAATAATGTATTCATGCTTTTAATAATAGAGTGACTAATCTCTCTTCCGGTCCGTGGTGACAACATTCCCCAAGCAAGTTGTCGACACTCGTATGTGCCTATGCCCTGACAGTGTGCTCGCATTTGCACATAGATTCACAAAAACTGAGCCCATAATGTGATGAGTTCTCAGTTTGCTCTGCATTGTTGAGTAAAAACAAAGTGAGCAGAGAAGCAAAAAACAATCCTTTGATGTATAAATTACACTGATGCCTGGAGCTGTTGAATTGATAAAAGGAAGCAAATTTGTCTCTAACTCTTATCTGAATTTTTAGAAACTCGGTGTATGTTGTCGTATATGTTTAGAGGACTTGGTTAAATGGGTAGACCATGTAATATCCTAAAGTCAGCTGTGATTCTAGAAAGGTACCCTCCTTTCAGTGATCAGTATTCACAGGTATGCAGCAAACAAGCACAAATCCTATGACTAGTATCTAAATGTAAATTTGGATGGCATTTCTCCCTCTGGGATACTGACATTTGTTATAAATAAATACACACATACAATGAGCTTCCAATAGATTATTCAGACTAATAAGCTTTCCTCCACATATGAGATACCATTGTATTGGAATTCAATCACTTCAATAAGGGTTGAAATCGCATCTGTGTGTGACGATCGTGGATAATTGTTTTGCGTAGAGATTTAAGATAAAAGTCCAGCCGGGCAGAAAATCATGTTAAATCAAACATGACAGAACTGTATGAAAGGAAAATATAGATCTCCAGACTCATCCATGAGTGCTCATTTATAGTGAGCCAAGCTTTCACACTTTCAGTACATATTCTGGTTGACAGCATTACACGATTGCTTCCTACAATATGCTCTTCAGACAAACAGTTTTCCAAAGTGTAACTTTGCATCTATCATTAATGACTGAATCAGCACTTACATAGCTAAAAAAAGTGAATTTATTTTTGAATAAGGCATTAATTAAATCTGGGAGAATGAGGGATTATGATAAGACATAAGGTTTTACCATTTGCTGGTGCTTTAGTCATTACACTTGTATGCATTCATTTGAATTTGCTATAATAAAATCAAATGTGTACACATGTGACTATATGTATGCATAAGCAGTTGCCCATAGTGATGAACTACAGAGCATACTCACCCCTCAGCACATTGTTTTGGTTTTCTGGGCCACAACAGTATTGTATTGATTTCCTCTCACTGGTCTCATTGTGTGGATTTCAGCTGCAGCAGCCAGATTTAAAAACCCACTGAACGCTACCAGTCCAGCACCAAACTAAGACCAGGGGACATAGTATGATTTTCACAGCCCCCATGTAATGAAAAATCACAATAATTGAAAGTTTAAATGAATAATGTTTTCCACTGACTATAATTTGCAATGGGACAAATTGTGTTGCTGTGCATTCTGAGGAATTTTCAGTGGCTTTAAAAGCAGTTTTTTCACTGTTGAAGAGTAATGTGACACCAGGCTAAAAATCTGTGCTTCTGGTTCAAAGTTTCAAGTCTTTTGCACATATCGTCACACCTGCCACCACAGATGTATGTGAGTGCTGTCAGAGTCAGAAGTGTGCTCTGCTGCACACGTAGCCACAGCCAGCAGTGATGTCACAGCGTAGTGATCACACTCCTGGAGTATAGTCTCACTGCAGCAACCACTGGAAAAAACAATTGTTTCAGCTGCTGTGCTAAAAAAAAAAAAAAAAGAAAATCTAAAAAAAATGTGCTTGGTTGCTGTGAATATTTATCAAATTGGACTAAACAGGTTTGAACAGCCTGTGCAATGGCTAACTCACCGATCAATGCTGATGGCACAGAGATTGAGGATGCTGGCTGTACACATCATCACGTCCAGAGTGACAAAGATGTCACAATGGATCTTGCTGAAGCGCCATTCTCCCACTACCTGCAAGAGAAAAACATCACCAAACAGTAGTTTACCACAATGCTCCACAGAACAAAGCCACTGCATTTGCCCAGCAAAGGCAGCAAACCTCCTGCCTCCTGGCAGAAATTACATTTTTTTTACTTCTACAATGAAAAGCAGTTCCTGTCAGTCCATGTTCCTTGAATATATTTTTCATATTGGTTCCACACCAGCAGCAGAAAGAGAAATAAGATAAAGAGGAAAACTGAACTATTTAATGAATGAATGAAGAGAAACCTCAAAGTACAATCTATTGCTCTAAATTTTAGGTAATCTGTATTACACATTTTACAGTATTCACAGGCCCTCATCTGTTATATCCATTTTATTTATCTGGCATTGTGGAAATTGACAGATTAACAAATCTAAATGGTCACTGACACCCATACTATTTCAGCAGGAATGAAATTGAACTATTGATTATTCTCAGAGTTAGTGAGATAATTGTCCATTAAGATGCCTCCTGGTCAACAGCCCCAGGGGGCTTTCAATCAATGACATGATCAAAACCAATTTGTATTCATACCTCTTTCTGCTTTCTGTTTTTGGTCACACCCCACAATGGAACTAACATCATCAGTGATGCTCTGACAGGTTCAGTGCCTCCCACCTTCTCTCACACTACTTGCTTCCTCCCACGACTCTGAAAAGGGTAAGGGAGATCTGTGTGTCAAGTGACAACTCCTACCTCTCTGTGGCTGATTAATCTTTGTCCCCAGGCTGTGTCTTTATAAAATTAAGTGCCAGCGTAAAGGGTCACATGTTGTTCCTGGTGTCTACAACACTAGAGTGGTGATTACACAATGATTTGACAGTGTAATGAGTGCCCCTTTCCTCGTCACAACCTCTCCTCTCTTCTTCTTTCTCTTTTTTTAAACTATCTTTTAGTCCTGACATTTGTCCTTTATCCTGTTGTTCTCTTCAGTCTGTCTGTTTCTCTTCCACACTACCATCCATCAGTTTCTAGTACTTGATCTTCATCAACCTGCATATTGCTCCTCTCACCAGGTCCACCAATACAATACGTTTTTATATCCTCGTCAGTGCTGCAGCCCATAACAAATATAAGCAGAAATCCATTACAGGTCTTCATCGCTGCAGCACAAGTCAGTTTATATCAGTGTACAGAAGGACATCCAGTGGATTTTAAACAGCTTTTTACAGCATTGTGTCTCAGGTATGAAATCTAAATATATGCCAGAAGAGCATAATTATTATGGAACAAAGACTGTGGGATATACACATTTTCTCAATTTTATACTGCCTCTTTTAACTTGCCTCATCCAGTTCTCTGACTTCATTTATAATGTCAGAGTGTGCACATATGCATAGCATATCATAGCTTACAATGTCTCACCAGTCACATTTTATTTGCAAAAGTATGGTGTTGAAATTGAAATGAGAGCATAGGTTCTGAAAAAGTGGTGAGAAAATGGAATTTGAGACATTACTCACTATCTGGGCGAAAAGAAACGAATGCACTCATCTAAAACTCAGCTGTCTTTATGGCCGTGATGATAATAACAAAAATAATAAATCTTATCAAACTGGGTGTGTTTGAAGCATAAATGCTTAAATCAATGCATAAGAACAACTTAAGAAGACAGCATAGACAGTCAGCTGTTTAAAAGTACATGGCATACATTTTTGCCCATTTCACATTTCAATAACATGGCATGAAAACTAGGCCTACTATTCATTACTTATTTCTGTAACACAATATTGGATGGACGTCCTTACTGACAAGAGTGATTTATGGCATCATGATATTCATCTACAAAGCTCACTTTACCCATATGGCTATGTGCTTGGCAAACTGATTTCATGTGCTTTATGTGCAATAATCAACTATAAAATGCACTTAAGCTTGACTTTTGTCTGTCGGTTTTTAATGAGAGCAGCTGGCAGCTGGACGAAGCTAACAAACCTACAATGTGGATGATGTAACCCAGATTGATTTCTGTATTTCTAAATTACATAGGGCACGTAAACGCCTCATGTGCGAATTAGCGACAGGTGTGTAAAGATAGAGCGCCAGGCCGGGCGTCTGATTTCCTCTCCTCTCCTACAGTTGGGTCAGAGAAGGCAGCTTCAGACACTCGGACAGGTCTCGGAGAAGAAAAACTCGAGTAAGTTTGCTGTTTCACAAAATTATTGTGAACACGAAGTATTGTCGGACAGGAGTTAGTAAGCAGAAAATAACGTTAGGTCCTGGAGAAAGTTTCTTCATTAGATCGTCCAGGTGAGGTGGCTTGTTGAAGTAGCTAGGTGTTTAGCTTGTTGATACATGCTATTTAGTAACAAGTTGTTTCAGTCTTTGGAGTTAAACTGTGTGTGTATTTTCACCTTGAACATGTTCTAATGTAAAAGCAGACAGGGTATAATGTTTTTGTTGTCAATTAATATTGTTTGCAATGAGCTTTGTGTTGGCTAATTTTGGCTTTGGAGCTAAGCTAATGTAGCAGCAGGTAACCTCTATCTCCTGCTTCGACCCTGGTGTGGTGCATGACCTACTTTTTTTGTGTTGGAGTGGAGGTTATCAATGGGCAGGGATTCATTTACTGTGAATTTGGAATAAGACTCACCTTTATTCAATTGTTGAAATGTTTTTTTAAAATTATTAAGTAAGTATTAAATTCTTTTGGGGTTATTTACTAACTGCTTTGCCCACTTTGGTGCAGGCTGTTTTTTTTTTTTTTACCCTGTGGACAACATGGAGCTGCTTTGTCTGTCGTTGCCCATGGATGTCTTCTTCTACTCTGGACACCGGCTTCTGGTTATTGTGCCTTTCTGGAGGTAAGAAGGAAGCTTGTTTGGGAGAGAATACCTTTTTTGCACATCGCCATGATATTTCGCTTATTTTATTTTATTTATTGCAAGGAAAACACCTGAAAACACCAAAAATAACCTGCAGATGTAGAAGATCGAAGAGATGAGCCAAACCCAAGAGATACAGCAGAGAAATATTTTTCTCCCATCCTGCCTGCTATTGATTTGGTAGATTGGCAATGATTTTTTGCTCAACCCCAGCCTCCGTGCTGTTGTAGGATTCATTGCTTAGCAGGGTATGATGTGTTGCAACTCCTTTTATAAAAAAAATAAACAAAAAAAAAAGGTAGGTCTGCAGTATCCCACCCAGGGTTAAATGTAAAATAATGTACCCCAGAATCAGGAAGGATGATTCATAAACATGTGACTGGTCTGGCATTTGCTCTTAGTGCTGCTATTACAGGCCTTTAACACGGCAGGACTGATATTTACAATGCTGATGTGAACACTTTAGCCTCGTTTCACTTTGAGCCTTTGACCTGCTGATGACTATAGGCAGCTGGTTTGGCTCAAACCCTTTTCGTATGCCTAACTTGCATTGCTATATTTCTAGCATCTTGAGCGTGAGACTTGTCTTTCCACAAAAAAGCATTAATTGCTCTCAGGATATGTCTACTTATATTTTGTTGATAGTATACATGTTTGTGATATTGGAGCTAAAGTAGAAATGGAAATCTTGCAGCTGTTGGTAATCTGCAGGCTTGCAGTGTGTTTCTTTTGCTTTCTGATGCTTTTCCAATGAGACAAGATAAACAGAGAGCAATAGAAATAGGGCGCACCATAGAGCATCTTAGATTATTAATATCTCTTCAAATATGTACATGTGTATACAAGGTGTGGGTGTGTCAATCTTACCTCTAGGTAGACTACCCAGGGCATAACCAGTGTGGCCACCAGAAGGTCAGCAACTGCAAGGCTGACAATCAGGTAGTTGGTGGTGGTCTGCAGAGCCTTCTCTCTGGACACAGCCATGCACACCAGCACATTTCCGAATACGATGATGAAGATGAGCAAAGTAAGCAGCATGGCATAGTAGTTGTAAGGATGCTTCTGTTCTTTATCTGTTTCGTTGGAGCTCCATGTTCCATTATCATAGAAGCTGTCATTATAGGCATACTGGGTAATGACATCCATTAGCTGTGTGTGTGATGAAGGCCGAGAACGGGCCCTGCAAAACATTCAGACAGAGAAAATAGCATTTCATTGTTTACTTGTATTCATGTAGATATTTGCAGACAGTTTGGGTGGATGACAAAGTAACCAGAAAATGGGCTGTCAGTTTAAAAGATAAACACTGCACCTGCCTTTGTGGCTAATAATCAGGAGGCAGCATGTGTGGTGTTTGAATTGTCACATCTTCACCATACCTATGTACTGATATACACACAGTATATACTCTAGCATGAACATACAACACATATTTTCATATTAAAATATCTTTTATGGTCGTGACAATAACATGAAGAAAAAATTGCTACATTTTGGGATTCATGTATTCATGCTTTACAGAAATGTGTGTTAAGCTCTAAAGCCCTGCTGTACCCAATAATGGACCCAACATTATTTTAAACTCTAGTGGAGATTTCAAATGTGTATAAAATTATGTACAAATCATTTACCCCATTTTTATGTAAAGGCACGAAAACCTTAGCATCTCGACTCAACCTAATGGACAAATCTGATATTTAAGAGGTTCAATTAGAGTATTTGCAGAAATTCAAATAAATCATGTAGCTGCTGGTGAGATGATTTGAGCTTTGTGACATGGTGCATTATCCTGCTGGAAGTAGCCATCAGGAGATGGGCACACTGTGGTCATAAAGGGATGGACATGGTCAGCAACAATACTCAGGTAGGGTGTGGCATTTAAATGATGCTCAGTTGGTACTCAGTTTCCTGATCTTAGCTGACAGGAGGGGCACCCAGTGTGGTCTTCTCCTGCTGTAGCCCATCTGCTTCAAGGTTCAACATGTTGTGCGTTCAGAGATGGAATTCTTTATACCTTTGTTGTCATGAGTGGTTATTGAAGTTGCTATTGCCTATGAACTATGAAACATGAACCAGACTGCCCATTCTCCTCTGACATAAACGAGGCATTTTTGTCCACACAACTGCTGCTCACTGGATTTTTTTTTTCTTTTTTTTTTCTTTTTTGGACTGATCTCTGTAAAACCTAGAGATGGTTGGGTGTTAAAATCCCAGTAGATCAGTCTGTCTGACACCAATAACCATGCCACGTTCAAAGTCACTTAAATCTCCTTTTTTTTCTCATTCTGATGCTCGGTTTGTACTTCAGCAAGACGTCTTGACCACGTCTACATCCCTAAATGCTTTGAGCTGCTGCTATGTGATTGGGTGATTAGCTATTTGTGTTGCCAAGCAATTGAACAGGTGTACCTAATAAAGTGGCTGGTCAGAGTACATCATATATCATTCCCCAAGTGCAGAAAGATGGACTTCAGAGGTTTGAATCATGAATCAGCTACTCAAGAGGTTTTAGCCAAAGAAAACAGCATTTCAGGCACTGATATGTGATTGTCATTTAATTCCTTTGCAAGAGGTAAGGAGTGAGACTCAGATTTCAGGAAAATGTCAGCTTTTCTTGGAATGCAAATGGCTTGTTGTTTACATTCAGTGTTTTGCAACAAAATGTATTGTGTGTTTTCTTGTGGTGAAATAAACACTTTGAATGTATTCTCATAAAAAAATTGGCAAAGCATTTTAGAATATTTTCAAACCTGTATTTAGTTTTTCAGGTGTATTGCTTCATTTTCTGGCACGTAACTACCACCAACTGATGATCAGTGTAATAGCTGGCACACTGTACGTATTTCCTCTTATCACCTTCTGCATTTGGCAGATATTTGAGTCATGTCATCCACCTGTACATTCATCTTCATGTGCATGAGACAAAAAAAAATCACTCACTGAAATTATTGCTCTATAGCAATACTAGTAGTTTAAAAAAAAAAAAAGATATTTTTCGGGCAAAGGGCTGGTTACGCTCTCTAATTCTGTATCACCAACACATTTGCACACCAGGAGCATTTAAAAAGATTGTTTTAAAAATATGGCTGCACAATCTCTTTTACAATTGAAAAAAAAAAATCATGTCAGTTCTGGTGAACAGTGGAGCTTATTCCAATTAGAGCAAGCTAAATATCTTTTCTCAATAGTGTGTGTGTGTAACCACATATTAGCCTTATGTTTCATTACATTCATTTGAAATTTTAAAAATATTATTTATACCAGGTATGATTGCAGACCAGATCCTCTTTAGCAAAATTTAAAGTCTACTGTTGTGTGTGTGTGTGTGTGTGTGTACACTTTGCATCATTTTCTCATTTGATTACATTGGCCCTACTCTTGAGTGTTTAATTGCCGTACATCATGTAGCACATTAGACGCTATATTTCATTGTTTTGTATCATTTACTGTTGTAACTCTTTGAAACCCACTCCTGCAAACTAATGAAACTTTATGCGTTGTCTTTTAGAATAACATCAAACACTCCCAGGCACATCCTGTTTTACAAAACCCTCAGCAGTACTATTCCCTCATACCTGTCTGGATTAATGTTCATGTCATTCTTCTCCCAGCTCAATTTCACTCCCTCTTTCCATCATACCCACACCTTAATTGGTTCTTCAGCCTCTCAGCCTGGTGCTCCTGCTGACTAGAATCTTTTTCAAATCCCCATCTACATCTAACTCATTTTACTGCTGTACCTAATTTTATTTTCACAGACCAACAACTAGTTACTTACCCTTGCTTCTGTAGATTGTTTTAACCTTGTTGGAGCTGTTATAGCTTGTCCCTATCACTGTTACTTGCAAAGATCTGGTTGAATAAAGTTAGAGCAAATTAATTACAGTATGTAGATGGCACTCTTGACTCAACTGAAGATAACACTGTACTGCCAAAAAGTAAAAATTCTTATATTCATGCTAAACTACAACTCTTAGTGTAACACAAGTGAAAATGCTGCGCAAAAGAAAGATTTACTGCAGACTTCAAAGTGCAGTAAAGTCTGCAGCTGAAACAGTTTGGAATGAGTGTTGGCATTCAGGCAAGCCAAAAAAGGAGGAGACACTGTTTCATCCCATCCACCCACCCACCCCAATGTTGGTGCACTTAGTTAACGTTAATTGACATGGATGAATGAATTTCGTAATGCACTTCTGCTTGTTTGTTTAAAAATTTTGATTTTTATTTTATTTAGATTATAATAAGTATAATTAGAAATGTGACTTATATGCCAAAGCGAGTTAGATATGTTTTTTTTTTCTCTCTCTTCAACAAGGCTGTTTTTGCTAAAAGCAACTTATAGCCCAGAAAATATAGTACCTTCAGGTGACACTACAGCATTAGGCTTGCCTGGTCAAAACTGCACATTTTCTTCAGTTAAGACTCCTTTCGTTGTAGGCCTATGCTTGTGTTTTGAGCCATTTTTGTTTTCAAAACACAAATGTGTTATTCAGAAATTCAAAGCAACATTTCCTGCATGTGTCTGTGTCTCAGCTCAGCATGGAAACACTATGAAAACACCATGGGAATTTTGTACAAGGAGTTTATAGCTTTGGAAGAATTTTTTTTTTTTTTTTTTTTTTTTTTTTAACTTGGCTGTGACTTTTACAGTTAACACTGGTGCTAGTTTATTTCTTGGACCCAAGAACTCATTTTTGCACAGAACAGTGTTTTTTGATCCCATGCCTCACATTGGTGTCATTAAGAGAGGATATTTTCACATCCATTATGCAGAGGAGGCGAGAAATGTTCATGTGAATATTGTATGAACATGGACTTAAAAAATGTGTCTGATCTATCTAAAGATTACAGTGCGTAAGGTGACACAGACCAAACCTGACAAGTGAATCCAAGATTTATTGAAGGTTATTCAGACAGTGGATTTCTTGATGCCATCATTAATGAACACAATATTTTCAACATGTCTGATAGCACCATATCCTACAGCTTTTTGTCACCATGTGTTTGAGTCTCATAAGTGTTCTTGAACTGTCTGTTGCTGCTCTTTTTTTTTTCTTCTTTTTTTTTTAATCTATTTGTTAGATTGAGATGTAAAGGCAAAATGCTTCTATGGCCTTTCCAGCCTTATGTGAGTACACTTTGTTCTAATTCATCAGCTTTTGATCATGACACGTTTGACTTGTAGAGGACAAGCAATTTGATTTTTTTGTTTTAAATGATTGCGAATGTCTGAATGTCACTGCACTGATTACATTACCTTATTCTTTTACAGAGGTTTGCTCACTTGTTCTGACCTTAACCGTGAATATTAAAACCTGAAAAGGTTTTCGCCTTTGGTCGGATTGTAATTATGGACAAAATTAGATCACAATTTAGGGCCAACTAACACTGAACACAAGGGTGCATGAGCCACAAATATGCAACTATACATTTAGCGGTATCTTTGTTATAGAAGGGTGTACACAGCTGAAAGCATTTAACCTTATATTTGTGCCGGGGTAACTGTGATATCTCCACATTGTGTGTGCAAATGCAACACAGTGCAACACAATGACTAAGACTGTGCTACTTAACATTCTTTGCATTTTTTGAGCCCAGTAGTCAGCTCAATTCATTAGAGGTTACCAGATGAGGGATGCCTTGGTGCATACAAGGAGAAGGATTTAGGGAGAACCAGTGAGAGAAGAAAAAAAATAAGGCAGTATGTGAGGGAAGAGTGCTCCTGTTAGGATGTGTAAGCATTGCTCTGGGGCACCAGTCTGTGTGTGTACCCTGCAGATGCCCTGTGCTGTCTAATCTTATTTATTTGCCTACTCTACCTCCTTACTTACAGTACGTGAGACTCACTGTTGGCCTGATAGCTGGTGCTTGCTTATAAACAGAAACCTTGGCTTTCTCCCTTTTTTATATCACTTTTCATATTTTCTTTGAATGATGTTCTCTGGTGATAATTGTGATAATATTGTTCTCCATAGGAAAGTCAGTATTAGGGACAAATACTGTAACCTAGATCCCTCTTACCTTCCCACGCACATCTACTAATAGGAACTGCTAATACAATAACAAGTCCAGAAACCCTCACTAGCTTCCCATTTTCTAGGTAATTAAGCTCAGAAGGATTGAAGACAGATCTCTGTAGGAAAGTATGGTAGGTCCATTATGACCTGGGAACCCTATGAATGACATTTTTCTTTCAGTATTTTGACCTTTGACACAAGCAGACTGCTTACTCACTACATTACATTATACAAAGAAATGTGTTACCTCAATCCTTGAAAAACACCAGGGGATTTAAGGGACTTTGAACATGGCATGGTTGTTGGTGCCAGACAGGCTGCTCTGAGTATTTCAGAAACTGCTGATCTATTGGGACTTTAACACCCAGCCATCTCTTGGGTTTACAGAGATCAGTCCAAAAAAAGAGAAAATATCCAGTAGGCAACATTTGTGTGGACAGAAATGCCTTGTTATCACAGGAGAATGGGCAGATTGGTTCTAGATCATAGAAGAGCAATAGCCATGAATAACCTCTTGTGATTACAAGGGTATGCAGAATACCATCTTTGAACGTATGTCGAACCTTGATGGGCTACAGCAGAAGACCACACCGGGTGCCACTCCTGTCAAACTGGTTTCTTGAACATGACAATGAGTTCGCTATGCTCCAGTGGCCTCCACAGTCACCAGATCTCAACACATTAGAGCACCTTTGGGATGTGGTGGAGCAGGAGAGTCGCATCACGGATGTGCAGCCAACCAATCTGCAGCAACATGATGCTGTCATGTCAATATGGACCAAAATCTTTCCAACACTTTGTTGGATTTATGCCACAAAGAATTCAAGTAGTTCTAAAGGAAAAAGGGGGTTCGACCTGATGCTAGCAAGGTGAACATAATAAAGTGGCCGGTGAGACAAAGCTAAGGCAACCTTCTGTTTATTTCCCAAGAACTTTAAGAAAGCTTTAGCATATCCCCTTGATGTGCTGACAAGTTCCTTTAGATTACCCTGAATTGTTGGTCCTGGAGATCACTGCAGCTCTGTGTTCACAAACACTGTTTTCAAAAGCCTTCATAAATACTTGGTGCTTTAATGGATCAGCATCAAGACTGGCACCTCCCTATGGCAAAGATGAAAGGGATTGTTTTATCAAGAATGTAGGTATTTTATTGTGCTTCCTTATAATGCTCAATGCATTCTTTTGATCTGCATTTTCTGGCCCAATATTTGCATTTAAGTCATCTTCAGTTTGTCTTTGTATAATCTCTTTGAGCATTATGCTACACTCTGTTCCTTGAGTTCATGGCATTTAAGTGAAATAGGCTCTGAACCAAGGCACATTTGTCTCTTTAGGCCTTGTTTTTGTGTCTAGATGGTCATGATTAATTTAATTTTGTTTGTTTCCCTGGCATATATTGAATAAATACATTAGCATTAGGATAAAGAGCTTTTGACTTCAATAGGCCTTTTTTTAGAATACAAGTTTATTCCATTTGAAAGCTTTGTTACAGATTTTTTTTTTTTTTTTTTTTGCCCACTTACCTAAGTTTAGGTATGTATGCTGCCTCTTCTTGCTCCAATTAGTTTCTATCCTTTTAACATTTTTGCCTTTTTATTAATGCTGCCAAGTCAGTCTCTGCTTTTAGACTAACAGAAGAGGTAGTAGAAACAGCAGACTGTTTTCCCCGTAGCAGATTTTTGTGGTTTTAGTTGTTCTGCTTCCCACATGGCTTGCATGACAATGGTCTCGATTATGGATGTGGCTTCTGTTGAAACGGGTTTATCTTAGAGGGTAAAAATCCTTTTCATTTATTGTAGCAGGATCTTATTGAATAAAGTCTTTGCTTTAACCTAACCACTGTTTAACCACCATTTTACATTGTTGTTTCACAACGCTTACACTTTTACTTTGCTCATCTTCTGGGGGTAAAGAAAACAACATATTATGTGACATGTTAGCATTTTCACAAAGTTGAATTAAAATCCCCCATAGGGGCTGTACATACGAAGCTACTTCCTTTCGTTTCACCAGTACGTTCATCATTCTTATTTTATTCACAGTGCTTTCACATGCCTTTTGAAGCTTTTTCATTTTATTTTCCAAGATCTTGGCAGTATATTTGGTTTTTCACCATTTAACATTTGGAACACAAGCATTCATTTGACTTGTTTTTCTTTCAAAATTATTTTTGTTTGTTTGAATGTTTACGGACAAATAAATGTCAAGGCCCACATCATCAGAAAAGCAGCTTTTTGAAAGCAATAGGGGAAAAATTCTCACAGACATTGCAACTTGGCTAGCAGCCAGCGCTTTCTTCCTTGATTTGTATTATACAATTGTTACATTAAATCCCCTTCCAAACAAATCAGAATTGCGTGGCCGAAGTTGGTCTTGTTTGCTCACTGCCTTAAACCCTTGCAGAGTCCCCAAAAAGTATGTTTAAGCGCTTCAGTCCATACAAAAATGTACTACTTGTTACATACATAAAACAAGCAAAATAATCACAGGAATCAGAAAACAAACCTGAGGGTTCAGGTGAAATAATGCTTCTATTGTCTTCTTTGAAACTTGAGGTGATTCTTACCCACAAGCTTTAGCGTACATACATTTATATAAAACTCCTGAGCTACTTGGGTACTTGAGTTGGTTTACTCTGAGCCCAAATTCACCTTCCCTTATCTTGGTACTGCAATTTCCAGCTTTCATTGAACAAACATGCGCTTTGTGATCTCAAACAAAGACAGGACTCACATCAGTTGAATGGTGTCATGAAACAATATTTTTGTAGTCAATTATGGTGTATTGTCTTTTGAAGTGCTCCATAATTAGCCGTCCTTCTTGCTGCTTTAATGAAAACGTGACTCCAAAATTTGTCTCTATTGTCATGTCTATTTGGGGCCACAATAAGTCGTGCCAGACACCTGTCACTGGTGTTTCAGCCTGGCATACAATTAGTCTCTCAGCTCAGAAGCTTCAGTGTCTTGTGAAGTGTAAATAAATTAATCAGTTGACAAGATGCTGGTAAGAAAACGTTCACACAAACTCAAATATAAAAAAAAAAAAAATGAACAGGTTGCTATTAGGAGCTTTAACTTAAAAAATGGAGTTTATAATCACAGACACTGAAGTAGCCCAGTGGGAGTTCTTTATGTTCTATTAAACAAACTTGGCAGCAAGAAAAGTAAACAAAGTGTGAAAGCGCAGCTAAAAAAGTATCAAATAGTCTATTATGGCTGAAATTTTGTGAAAATTGTTACAACAGTTGCATCAGTTATTTGTGTAATGTGTGTGTGTGTGTATATGCACACTTTAATTATTTATGGCTTTGATTGGTGGACCTTTTTCATGCATTGTGTGTTGCCAGTAAACCAGGGAAAATAAAAAGCCCAGTAAAGTCATACTGATCTGACATAGAGGAGAATGTTTGTGTTCACCAGCATACAGTACAGGTACAAATGTCAGCACATATTGCAGTGCATGCAAATATATGTATACATGATTATTTTACTATGCAAGTGGTATAATACTTAATCCATGAGGTTGGGTGAGGTCCGTGAGGTGCTGCGATTTATTGATGTCTGTTCTTAGTCTAATTGGCAGACTGATGGAAAGGTTACATCTTTTCACTAAACCGTTCAGCGTTTTTTTTTTTTTTTTGAATCGGTTATTCAATGCAACAAGTTGATAACAGTCCAGTGCTGCTGTCCCAGTGCTTAACAAAGATAAAAATACCAAATCATAAATCGACCTGCTGGACCAAACTAACTATAGATAATGGAGGGAGACAGATTTAAGGGAGATGCTGCCAGCTCGACATGCGTTAAGATGAAAGACACCATCTTTGCCCCTCTGACCCTTTGGCTGCTAGAAACTGTTGTGGTGTGTCTTCAACACTGTGGACTCTAAATGTATGTATTAAAAATGTGCACAAAAAGATGAGACAAATTGCATGCTGTGCTGATTCAATACAAGATGCACAATTTACTTATTACATTTTAATTATCCTTTATTTTAAGGGATGAGAGGCATAACTAGCTACTGTAGCAAACTAGTCACCCAACTCTGTCTGCTCCTTAAGCTGCAAAACTAGCAAAGGTCAGCTAATGAGCGTGCTCCCTCCTGTAATAACCTAGCATTACTGCAACAAGGTTTTATTAGCTAGCTACATTATGTAGGTTTGAAAAAGTATGGGACTGAACATCGACTGTGATAATTCTCACAAGTTAATCTGTAAGATGCATCCAGTCATGCATATCCATCAGAGCTGTTTCCTGTCATAAGGTATTCTCTGCTATGTATTTGTGTTCTCAAGGTTGATTTCATTGAATAGATTCATTGTAGAAGAGCAGCTACTGCTGATTCATTTCTCATCATTAAACAGGTTAAATGGCCAAACACATAACCTATGAATTATTAGAAATTCATGCGTCCTGGATAGAATACTTGAAATAGTCTGACGTCACTTTCTACCCACAATCCCTCAGTTTCACATCTAATATCCTCTTATTCCCAGCTGACCCCAGCACTGATCTATGAATGCGGGAGGCATTATCTTACTGTCCTGGATTTCCACAGTAGGTGACAAAGCTTTTCCCTGCAGATCAGGAAACTCACTGGCCTCAACTGCCTAAGAAAACAGATAAGAAACACAAGTGAGGGTATTTGTCTTTTACCCAGTAACTACATGTCTTCTGACTAGTGTTTGGCTGTTTTCTGTCTTTCATCAGATAAAGTGAAGAGTTTCATTCCAAAAAGACACAATGTTTGCAATATTTGACACAAACATTCGCAAACACATTGACAGGTTAGAATGATTACAGACTGAGCCTACTGATTTGTAAACATGCTGTTACAACAGTATGAATATATGTCATGCTATTGTTCAAGGTTATCACCAGTATGGTATAATTATTTTGTACAGGTGGGACACTTAAAAAATAATTAGGAGTTAATTCAACTACAAAGGAGTAAAATAAAAATGCCATCATCCAGTAATCAATATCAATAATTAAAAAATGTTTAACAATAATCAACTTAGAATTCCCTCAAATACACAAGTTGTTTTTGTTTTGCTTTTACTATAACTGCATTGTAAGTTATTTTAATTTGTATGTTTTAATTGGATTTAAAGCCTCATTTTAGGACATGTTAAGGCAGCTACTATACAATTCTTATTCTGTCTTTGACTGCGTTTATACTGCTTGATATATATTGTTACTATTTTGTAATAGCAAATGAATCTTATTTAAATGGCTTGTGAACTGACAGCAGGCTGGTTCCTTGTTGTTAAGTAGTAATCTAATCATGAAGCAGCGTGCCAGGCATCTGTTTATTAAACCGCATAATAAACTTCATTCTTAACATAAGCCCTATTTAATCAACTATTTGTTAGTATTGAATCATTGCTTTTCTAGAGCCCTGCAATTTCATGAAAATCCCTCAGGCACACAGCAACACACACACATGCATGCACAATTTCATATCTCACACACACAACACATACATCATATTTATTTAACAGAGCATTGACACAAACAGAAATCCATTGTTTAACACCTTCATTACCATTCAAAATATATCCAATTATTGTCATTTTGTTGTCTCCATGTTCCCTTCAAATTTATTGGTTGAAATCCTGATACCAATGTACAATGTGTTTTGTGACAATTAACAGTTTAAACTGTTGTCAAAGAAGTTATACAGAAACCAAGTGAAGTGTCCAGCGATAATGGATTCTTAATTCAGGTTTGTAGATATCTTAAGGGACCTACGTATCCCAATTATCAATACCTGATTTTTTTCTTATTATATGGTAAAAAGCATATGCAGTTCCAATTGTACAGATGGCTATATTTGGTTTTACTACCTCTCTGCCACATAAAATCTTTTTCCTAATTCTATCAACCTATACCAAACCAAACTTCAAGCTGATACCGCTCGTCAGCATCGTCAGTGTTCGATTCTGCCCTGAGATAGCTTTCATCCTAATTAGTTTTCTATCTGTCACAGTCCTGTCAGTTGTCAGGTCAAAATAATTGATGGTGGCAAAGTCAATGACTATCTTGTGAGTTGCCTTTCTCAGAAAATAGTTCCCTTTTATGCCACATGAGTGAAGAAGCAAGTCATCAATTGTGAGGCCACTTTCTTCAGGCTGGCTGTGTAGGTGGTAACTGCTATGACATTTGCTGTGCTCAAAATAAACCTGCTCATTCAGAGTAGCAATTACTGTGTCATTATCTTGGCATTGCAATTATGCCTCCTTTCTCTTTGCACTTATCATTAACGAATATATTCTTGTATCATCCATAAAGGGATATTTGTTTGAGTGAAATGCAATAAATAGATAACATTGAAAAGAGAAGATATTAACAAATATACTGTAGATAACATTTGCCTTTTAGAGAACAAGACACAATTTCAAAGTGAAAAGTTCCTTGTCAGTGTTAAAAGTTGTTTTGAATTTTGTTTCCAGTGATAGATTGTGTATTGGCCTCGATGTATTGTGTCAAATAAATGATTGTGTGTAATATGCATCTCAATACACTTTTCACGTGATTAATCACAAATTTAAAATGCTAGGATTTACCTGTAAATGTGCTGAAATAAAGAAATGCATGACAAGCTAGTTTAAGGAAACGGATCCAAACTTCCCTCTGGAAGCTCTTTAAATAATGAAACTTCCCATTGAGCAGACCAGGCGTTGTGTCTTCTGCTATCATATTAAGTAGTGTAGTGTTCACTAACTAACCCTTATCACACAATGATAGATATCCATCTAGATGAAGTTGGGGTCAAACCTTATCAGAATTAATTTGTGTTAAAAAATATTAATGCGTTAAAGTAATTAAATTAATTACATGTGTTAACACGTAACTGTTGACAGCTTATCACTGGAAACAATATTACAAAATTTAACAATGACAAGAGACTTTTCACTCTGAGATGCTGTCAGAAAGAGGAGAAAAATGAAACATTGAAAACCATCCAGTGGCCTTTAAGAGAAGTCAAGCTTGGGGAAAGGAAGACAGGGACACACAGGATGAAATAAAAGGCACTGATGTAGTATCCCCAAAGGTGTAAGCCCTCAGGGTAGAAATTGCACATATAATATATCAATGTGTGTATAATAAACAGACACCATATATATATCAATAGGTTAACACACAGGTTATAGTAGAGGTGATTTCAGCCATCACCTACTCCGGCTAAAAACTCTAGCCCATCCACCCACTGGTGGGAGAGGAGAGGGAGGTTGGTAACATGCCTCCATCGACCTCATTAGGTTGTAGGGAAGCTCCAACCTAACAACCGGACTTCTCTCTTGTGAGGCAGCATACTGAATCCCCCCCCCCCCCCCCCCCCCGAACACACACACATATAACCCATCACCCCCCCACCCCGCACCTCCACAAATACACCAAGCTTTTCCATGACACACAATGAAATACACACAGGAACAGATGCAGGCATGCATACAAACTTCCATACACAGTGTTATAGAACTTGCTTTTTTGTGAGTCTTGTAAAACCTACAAGTGCTACTGTAGGTCCTGTGTTGTTTATGAAATAGGTGAGTTTAATAAAACTGGTTATCCCTGCCTGATTTTATGCCTCAGCTACACTGCACAGTCATCTCAGGGAGTTAATAATTCTGCATATCCCTACACTGACTTGGGTAGTGTTGGTTTTGGTGGGATCAGACAGAGTAGTGAAGCAGGAAGATTCTTTCCATTAGCAATAAGAAGATCAGTCCTAAAAGTATGGATAATATGGCATGTGTGCCTTTCTGTAATCAATTTTCAGAGCAGTAGTATCAATATAAGCTAAATATAAACAATGTGTTCTCCCTGTATTCTTTGCTCAGAGATATTTTAACTCATTTGCTACTAAATTGTGATCACACTGCAGAGTTTTTATCATGGTCTGTCATAAAAGAGATTATCTGTCAAGACCCAATTTCTGAGTCTGCTTTAATTAATTCTAGAGGAAAAGCTGTCATCAGTGGAAAGTTTTGGCATCTCTGTCAGTATCACTACTTTGCACATGCAAATGCAATGGTCTGTGATGGCACGGAACAAGCTAATAAGGTCTATAAAAATATCTTAGTCATTTTTAAAGCAAAAATGTGATCTTGGAGGGTAAAATTTGTATGTGTGAGATTTCCTGCTTACAGAGACATGTTAAAATCAGATTTAACAGCGGCTGTTTTCACCAGTTCTGCAACCACAAAAGATAAAGGACATACGTTGGAGCTTGACATGGTTATGCGCCGCAATGTATCGGTAGTGACAACCCAAACCATGACATCATCTGTTGTCGTGGTTTTGTCTTATGTGCAATAAATGCAAGCTACAATGAGACCACTGAGCTGTGCAAAAAAAGGACAACCTATCCAGCTTCAGATTAAATTGTAGATTCTTTTTGAGGGTCTGAAAGGTAATCAATTACTGCTCCCACTATAACACTTAATGATTGGCATTGAATCAGCCAATTGTAGTAACATTAAAGTAGTAAATGGGATTGCAGCTAAAAATCCCCATGAAAGAATCCTCAATATTGCTGCTACAGTACTGTATGCTTTGTTTTTAAGCTTTGGGGATTTTTTTGTATCCATCCATGGCATCACACATGATGTTGATAGAGCTGTTTCACTAAAAATAACTTAAACAGCATACATCTGAATATAATCAAACAAAATCCCCATATTGCCAGAAAATGATTGTAGACAAAGAGCAATGTGCAGATTCCATGGGAATCATGTTTCTGACAAACCTAAGTCGAGCATCTATAGTTTGTTTATATCGGCCATGACAAATATGAGAAAAATCTGAAGGTTTTAGATGCTTGATGACCCCTTTTACCAGCCACTTTGTTGTTACAGTTAGGTAGGTACCATACTGATGAATAATGTCAGCAGGAAATCAATGCATATGACTTAATGTGGCGTCATACGGTGGGATTGATGATGACGCAGTTTAAACTGGTGAACCACAACAATTACTTGAAAGGGAACTACATGCATAATGGAACCACAGGGTTGGATGTTTATCCTCAGTGAGTTTGGCACAACAACCAACCATTTACATAACCAGGACTAATTAATCTGTTCAGTGTTACAAAACTATAGTAGTACTGCTTTTTCAAAGCTGTGGTTCCGTAGGTTATGCTTTTTAGCAGCATCAGAAAAAATGCCATTGCTTGGCACTTCACACAAGAGTTTGGGGGGAAAAAAAGAAAAAATTCACAATAAGCCCATGAGTCACACACTCAAGCATGAGTCTGACGTATGACCTCACTTCATCTCAGCTTCACCTTTTAGTGTTTTGCCTTTTATAGGCTAATATTTAGAGCGGAAAGTAGAGCTTTAGAGTAACTAGTTTAAATCATTTTTCTACACCTTCATTGTCTGTGTCAGACACCATCTGCTGGAGCTGGAATGATCTGGAACCAGTCTTACTAATGTAAAATGTGCAGGGCGACACTCTTGACTGGACCATATATTCCCATTTCTCTTGGGAAATTTAGTCCTTTCTTTTTGCTTTGGTTACTAATGTTCATTCCTTTCCCTCTTTTCTAATAGTCATCCTGTCAATCGCTGCACTAGGGCCAGATTGTTCACTGGAACATTCAAAGAACTCCCCTGTGCATCCAGAAGTAGTTTTAAAACCATTTATGTCTATTTTATCAGGATCTACAGGAGCCAAAGCCAATTAGAACAATACCTGTCCATTGAGTTGTGCATGTGTGTCTGTATACAGTATTCTGCGTGCACTTTTATACGTTGCTCAGATGATTCATATTCACCCTCTGAAATTGCATTTGTTGTCTGAATGGTTAGATCAGATTTCATCAGATTTTATTTTTTTTTCCCCCAACATCTTGCTTCTTTGAGCCTCTGAGCATGTGCATATTGTCTGTCATCACATCCACCTCTCACAGAGTGTGGGAAATAAATGTGGAAATGAGTGGCAATAGTGACAGGGGCCAGTGGAGAGTTTCAGATTTGTTGGACATGGATGAACATTGACATTGATTTCCAGTTGAGCCAAAAACATTTCATAACTGAATCATTTTTGAGGTGATTTGCACAACTTGACCATCACACAAATTGTGTTATATACTGGTAAATGGACTTGTATAGGGGTTTTAACCCTCAAGTGGACTTAAAGCACTTTGCACTATTTGCCCTTTCACACACTTATAGTACAGTGATCAGGAGCAACTTGGGGTTCAGTGTGGTCCTGCTGAGGGACACTTTGACATGTCAAAGCCAGGGAACGACCCACCAACCCTTTGGTTAATGGGCAACCTGCTCTACCTCTTGAACCACAGCCACCCCACTGCATGCAGTTTACATTTCAAATTTGCTTATGCATGGCAGTGAAAAATGTAACGGAGCTTTAAGACCTCTGTCTGTTTAAGTAGTTTAAAATTTAAAACATTTGCTAAGTTAACTTGAAATGAATGAAAAACACATTTAAATGAATGAGAAAAGCGTAGTTGATTCCACTAAATTCCTGTATAATGCTTTGCATTGTACTGTTTATATACACCATATGGATACACCATATGAATCCAAAGACAGACAAGCTGTCATAACTTTATCTGCACACAAGTGGAGCACAAACCTGGAGCAGAACCACATAGTGATGCATCTCCTTTGGATGTTACCAGCTCCTCTGCCCTTTCAGAGTGCTTGTCTCTGTGTACTTGATGTGTTTGACATACTGGGGAATGGGTTTAAGGGGATAAAGAATACAGACTGTTGGATACATTCACAGAGATCCAATACAGTTAAATAATTAATTTTTCAAAGCACGATCGGCCCGCTGAGCCACATGATCACTGTAAACATGATGTGAAACAAACAGGAGGAGCTGTGCTGCCACTGCCAAGCTTGTGGCCATACATGACTTATTCACCTCCATTGAAGTTTAAAAAAAAAAAAAGATCCACTGTTAGTCAGGGGGTTATGTTTACACAGTCTGTAATTTGGAGGCCATTTTGAGCATGCAGGTAGTAACTTCTGCTGAAAAGGTAAACTATTTATATTTGATCTTAGCTTGCTTTATGTTTCTGACAGAACCACACGCAAAGGTCACAGAAGCTCTTCCCTTGCCATTTTTGTTTGTTCTAGCTCAGACGATGTTCTTCCTCAGCTTTTTTTCCCGTTTTGTTACATAATACAGTTATTGAGTATATGTGTGTATGTATATATGTATATGTATGTGTGTGTGTGTGTGTGTATATATATATATATATTATAATATATATGACAGAAGAAACACGAGAAGCTGGAGAAATACCAAGGGCTTAAAGAAGAGCTAGAAAGGATGTGGAAGGTGAAGGCAACAGTGGTCCCCGTGGTAATCGGCACCCTCGGGGCTGTGACCCCCAAACTGGGAGAGTGGCTCCAACAGATCCCAGGAACAACATCAGAGATCTCAGTCCAGAAGAGCGCAGTGCTAGGAACAGCTAAGATACTGCGAAGAACCCTCAAACTCCCAGGCCTCTGGTAGAGGACCCGAGATTGAGGAAGACACACACCACCCATAGGGGTGAGATGGGAATTTTTTTTATATATATATGTTTTTTACATTTTTGACTAGTGTAGAATGTGTCATCCATGCATCATAATTAAAGGTGGACACTAAACCTGCATTAAGGCAGGCAGAGTTTTGGAAACCTTTCTCAAATGTGCAGTGTCCCAGTGCTACTCTACACTGAACAGAATGGAAAAATGTAATAAACAAATTATTGGCAAGAGTTTGTACCTTGGGTATCTTGTATTTTACATAATTTGTAGCATGTCTTCAGTGCAGTAAAAAAAAGGATACTGTACTGTATCCCTCGTGTTTTCCACTTTGCAAATCTTGGTCACGCTTACACTACCTCGTCTCGTTTCATTTCAGGTGAGATTCCTCTTGTGAATGGCATGCCTGACATCTCTGGTGTGTGTTTATTAAATGAGGCTGTGATTTCACAGACTGGATCAAATTTAAGGACCACAACCCTGTAAGCAGCAATTCTTTGTAATTGGATTTTAATAAGCACAGGCTGCTACAGTGTTTTTATTTTTTTTTTATTGAATGCATGTTGTCTCTCTTGGGAGCAGTGTATTGAATTTAAATGTCAGTCCCAGCTGACCAGCAGCATCAAGTGATTAGACCTCAAACCTCTTAATGTGCCTTATCCACTTACTGTGAGCCATTTTAATTTTAATGTTCTTGTGTAAGCCAGTTTCAACACAATGTAAACTGTTAGCAGACCTGATTGGAGATGCTCTGGAATTTGAGTCCTCGTGATGTTCTGGTATTAATTGAAGCAGTTCATGGTTGGATAAATTACAGGACAGTTGTCTTTAAAGCATCTAGGATATCTTATTCAATGACGCTGCCTGTGTCAAACAGCAAGACTTGACAAGCACCGCATCATGCAGCACTGGTGAGGCTGCTTTCAACACAATGAGGTGCGACAGATCAGAGAGGTGTAGAATCCATATGCATGAACAGGGTCCCTGAAGGTTCAGTTGGTAGACAGCAAACGGACAGAACATCTGGTCTCGACAGATATCTTGGCATTTAACTAAAGATGCTTTCACATGGCATTAGATGTTCGCTTTCATCTATTAAGAAAATCATTCAAATTAATAATTTTACGCAAGTGGAGTTGACATAAGCAGTTCTCTTAGTCAAGTAACACCTGACCGAGTCCTTTTTTTTTTTTTTTTTTTTTTTAAAATGACAACTCCAATATGGCAATCTAGTGTTTTGACCTGGATTGAACTATTAGGATGTCTATCTGCTGCTTTACAGAAGATGGTCCCAAATGTCAAAGAAGTTTATATTTCTTTATATGTCCCTTTCTATATAATTACTTTTTTTAGATCTGAGCTTTGAGTTATTGTGGAGCCTTTTGATAGTATTTTACAATAACCTGCCATATTTTTTTTTTTTTTTTTTTTTTTTTTTTTTTTAAGATTTCTCTCTTCAGTTATCACTGGGTCATTCAAAATTCATTGTAGCTCAGTGTTTCTGTATTATTTTTAAAAATAGAAACTTAATCCTTTAAATGGGATTTAAAGGATAATGGGACCAGTGGTAAAATACTGTAAACGTGCTATAGATATATTTAAGATAAGCAAAGCAGTGTAGGGACGAATTATATTTTGTCTACGTATGATTAAAGTACCTGAATCAAAGCGATCAGGACAATAAAGTAGCCTGCCACAGATACTATGTACATAAGGATTTGTGTTATTAGAAGAGCAGCAGATAAATCACCCCGTTTTTCTCCCCTCAGTTATTTTACCTGCTGTTACTAACTTGACTTGTAAAAGCTGCTCACAGAGCGTGGACAGGATACAGGACGGCTTGTGCAGCCATCTGCCCTGTACCGAGCGCTGCGTGGAGGACGCGCTGCCTCTGGAGAGCCTGGTACTAATTAGACACTGAAAGGTACAAACAGATCTGAAATCAGCGCTCCGTGGGAGGGGAAGGGCAGCTTCACTACCGTTAGAGCACTTTTCCTGAGCTGGAAGGCAAATGTTTGCTTTCTGTTTTACATTAAAGTCCAACCCGGATCAATACTCAATCAATCAACAAAATGTTCCTACCCGATACCTATAGATTGTCCATGCGTCTGGCACATGCACTGTCCGTGCGCACGCAAACAATTTTTTTTATGTTTTATTTTTGTAAAATGGGAAAAACGCTTTGAGGTAAAGCGGGAAATAGTGTGCCAGCAGCAGGAGCAAATTCACCTTGAAAGTTAATATATGAGGAATCACACCCAATAAATCACTTTGTATCTCCCCGAATCTCTCAGCGGGGAGGCTGCTGGAGTGGACCACCGATCCCTGCCAGATTGAAATGCCTGTACATGCAGTACAGGAACGATATTTGCTTATTCAGACTGACAGAAGCTACAGATTATATTGTTTTGTGCCAAGTTTGGCACATCACAGAAGAAAGAACTGTCTTACCTTCACGCCATAAGTTTGACTGAATCTTTGACGACTGTTAAATCCAAGCGCGTCCACAGTAGGCTCCCACTGTATCTTTCATTTGCTCTGCACATTGTTTATTCTTTTTAAAATTAAGAGAGTCGGTGCAGCGGCTCGGGTGCGAGGCATTAGTACAGGCTGGTATGGAAAAAACTGCACTATAGGGAACCAAAAACACAGAAATACAAAAAACAACATACGAATAAAAAAAATGAAAAGCAGTCAAATGCTTTTCTTCAGTTTGGGTGTTCAGAGAAGCAGAGGCTGAAAGTGCGCGGTGTCCTCTGGTGTCCAGGAGCTTCACGGTGTGGAGTTACCTTCGGTACTGACGGAGGCAGAAGAAGCGGCGACTGTAAAGAACTGTGGAAAATCAAGGCGGGGTTACATCTGTTTCCTTTAATGTCACCGTCATGGGTGAAACCTCATATTACCTTGTTTGGCCCCATTTTCCTTACTGCACTCTCCAATCTTCTCCATGGACTGTTTGTTTTTGAATATTAACAAATGGGTGTAAAGAATTAAAAATGATATAGTAGCCTATAGTATATAATGCGTTTCAGCTGTTAATGTCAGAGCACAGATTTAAAAAAACAAATTCTGTACTAAGTGGGCAAAAATCTATATTATGATCTGTCAGACCAGAGCATTTGTTCAAGATAGGAAAATTTGGTAATACACAGGGCATTTAAAGAAATAGATAGGCTTACAGATTATATAGATGTGGCATAATAAATTACTCTCCCTCTCTTTCCTAGAAAATGATGCTTGTTTTTGTCCATTAAATAAAAAACCCTCTCATTATCTAATAACTACCATCTCAGACCTCAGAGCTCTGCTGGCTTTCACTCTCGCCATGTAATCAGGAGCCAGTTTACACATGGGATGCTTTGTGAATGCAATTAACCAGCTAGAAGGATAAAAAAAAACAGTAGTGTGCTGTGCCCTCAGGACACACGTCGAGAAACAATGTGCCATGAATTTTCACATCACATCACTAAGATTTATTTCGACCTGTACACTTGATATGCATGCAGCGCAAATTACCCATAGACCACCTGCCTCAGCCTCCGCACATAAAGACAAGTAGGAACAAGGAGGAGCAGTTTGATTACTAACATGATAGTTTTACGTCAAGATCCACTTTGGAGCTTATATGTTTTATCTTGAATTAGGTGCTGTAGTCTCAGTAAACATGGCTGCTCTCAGCTGCATCCCAGGTGTTTGTAAAAAGGATTTATGCCACAGAAATTGCTTCTTGTGTGAAGTATGTCAGGAATAGCACAAGAGCATTTTCAAGTGCTGTGTGTGTGTGTATGTATGTATGTATATATATATATATATATATATTTTTTTTTTGTTTTTCTTTTTTTCCACATGTAACAGTGAATCTCTGTTGCCAATGCTGTTTCTGCCTGTAGTGATGATCTTTATTCCAATCCTAATTCTTTCACAGTTGCAGTTGTGTGTTTCAGTTGCAATCCTGGAGAGTTTCACTGACTATTTCATTAATGGTTTTATGATATAAATTCCTGCCAAACAAGCTAATATGTGATCACGTTTTATTGCGCTTTGCTGTTTTACACAGGTGAGACAAAAAATAGGCTCGATTTCTACTACAGCACAATCTGGCTAATATATGGTAACAAAACACAAAGTATAATCAATAGAGTAGCTTGTTCTCATTACCAGGATGAAACAAGGGGGCAACTGGCAAAGACTTCTGCATTTTCAAGGTCTCTCAATGAGATAAGCCAGCTGGGGTTTTGCATTAAACCTATTTTCATTTGACTTTGTAGTAATTCTTGCTTAAAGCAAGAAATAAGATCATGCTGGTGATAATGATGTATCTAGGACTAATGATATAAAGTTAATTTATAGTGTACCTAAGAACATTTTGAAGTACTTTTACTTCAGTTTTTTTTTTTTTTTTTGCCATATACAAAAAGGGGGAACTTGACAGTTTGTGTTCTGCTACATGTACAGGTATTTCAGGACTGCAGATACTAATTACTGCATAGATGAGCCACTTAAATGAGTATCTAGTTTGACTACTGGATAACCTACATTTGCAGAAATATTTCAGAATAAGTATTTGAATGTTTGCGGTTACTACTGATACTTCTTCTTTTAGGTAGTGAAGGATTTGAATACCTCTACCACAGATGATCCGTGGGTCCAGTATTTTGATCATTTCTGGTAACTAGTATAACGTGACATCATATAAAGATCTTTCTACAACATAGTACTTTAAAACCCTCTGGCAGAAATCCACGGCAGCACAGGAACATCCTATACATTTTTTTAACTCTAAAGTCAACATGATGCCAGACAGTTTCCAGATTTATTGTTTTGATATTGGATTTTACGTATTGTAAACACCCTTTTGCACACTGATGTTATCGCTGTCCTCACAGTCAGATAAACTCAAGCTGGATGCAACAAGTAGAGATGTTCCTCGTGGCTTCTAAATTGCATTTTGGGATCTGTAAGAATCAAGCAGGCCCTAATTCAAGCATGATTAAGCAACACAGGCTTGAGGGAACATGGATAAAGCTACAAACTAAATTAAAACACCCACAGTCTTCACAATGGATGAAATATCAGATTAGTGATAAAACCTAAGCGTGGTATTCTCCTCTGTGGGAAGAAGCCATCACAGGGAACAACTTTTCTCAGTTTTATGCTGTCGTGGGGACATCTGAACCACAGCAGAAAGCCAAATGCCGGTTTAGGCTTTCTTACTCACACACATAAATATACACTCAGTTGCGTACGCCCATGTAATATACACATAAACAACAACAGTCCCCGGGCTTGTTGTGGGAGGCACAGATACTCTGCTGTAACTGCTGACTGCCATTAGGCATCACTGCAGCCTGGTGCTCATTGATATTGCCTTTATTAATTTGTGTTGATGAGTGAATGTTGGCAGAATGTGAAATAAAATCACAGCAACTTTGATAACAGTGCTCAACTTGTGCTTTGTGCACCAGCTTAACCCTGGTGAGAGATCCAAAATGATGCACTTAAAGTAATCTTAATGTCAGGAGGTTGAGAGTAAGTTTACTTCAGGACTTGGCATTCATTTCGAGCTTCGTGGGACTTGGACAGGGCTGAGAAAGACTTGTAGAAGCACCTCTCTCAGGATGGTATGAAGCCATTACCACCAAGCAGGTACTGTGTTGAGGTGACCCAGGGAGAGAGGGATGCTACTGTGGCATAAAACACTCTCACTCCTCATTTCACTCACATAAAAACATACAACACACACACACGCACGCATTCTTCAACCACTGAGGTCCTGAAAGTGAATCATATTTTATGCACCAGCAGCCGTCGCTTTAAAGTTCACCTCATCTTATGAAGAATTTATATTACCACTGGTTAGCACCAAATAAGCATGTGTGATATCTTACGCTTGACACCGAGAGTGGCATGACTGCCTATTTGGGAGACAGTGGTTACAGCAGAGGCACCACAGGAAGGCGTTAGGACAAGATGAGAAAGAGAGACAGCTATGAGAGATGCACTCACAGCTCTTACTTTTCTCCCAAGAGAGTGGGGCATTTCAAGGATAAAGCAGAAATATTTCTTTTCTTTTTGTCAGCAAATCACATAAAAATAATATTGATCTTGCTAATCGGTAGTGCTTGAGCAGTCAAGGCCAGATGTAGCCTGTTATATTGTGCCATTGAAAACAGCTGTTGTCCAGACAGTGTTATGACCCATCATTGCAGTGGATGACACATTCCTTTGTGGTGATGAACTGACATTGTTTATTTTGAGTCATTACATTAACTGGTGAACTAAATGTCAATTAATCCACCGAAATGAAGTAAATGGGCATTTGTGTCATACAGTGGTTTATGACTGTATAAACATATAAACTGTATAAACCTGCAGATCTAACAAAATTCCTGTCAGCCTGTGATAATTATCCAATATTAGCATGCTAGCACATTAAACTAATGTGCTGGAAATGGTGAACATTAGCATGTGGATATTGTGGCTTTGTTAGCATACTGACATTAGCATTTCATTAAGTTAAGTACAGAGCTTCCACCATGCTAGCAGACTAAAAATGAAATTATATATTTGTAATGTGTTTTTAAAGATTTATGTCTTCAGTAATGGACTGGTGATCTGTCCAGGGTGTACCCCACCTCTTGCCTGGTGTCCGCTGGGATTGGCTCCAGCCCTCCTGTGACCCTGGAAGGATAAAGAGCTGTTGATGGATAGATGAGCTTGAAGTTCAGCACCACAGACAGGGTTGAGAAATTGTAAACTACTGAGCAGAGTAACAGAGCAACTTATCACAGTAGGAAAATATATAACACTATAACAACAGCCTTTAAAAAAGCAAAACATCAAAATAGTGACAGTGAAGTAAACCTAGGCTTGCAAATCTCAAATAATAGGTGGTAAACCACTGCCCAACACAGACTATTCTTTTTTTCCTTAACACATACTGATTTTTTTTTTTGGCCATGTAATTCTTCATGTTATGGACATTATTGAGGGAAGCTGTGGCTACTTTCTGCAGGCAGTATTTATTTATTTCACAAGCCTGTTTTAATTGTAATACATGCTGCCTTGTCTGTTGCATTTGTACATTTGAGTGGAGTTTTACAGCATTCGTTGCAGCTGTCCATCTTTCATTGTTTTATGCTACAGCACCACAGGTTAGGTGGAAGAATGAGGAAGGGAGAGAAACAGATGTCCTGAATGAGTTATGAGTGTAGGAGGAGGATGAGCTGTGAGGAAAGTAATTGGGGATGGAAATTTAAAAATCTTGCAAGTCCCAGTTATATTGGCCATGCATGAATCTTTGTTCACAAAGACAATCATGCAAATTGCAGCTTTGTCAGAGCAGGGACATCTAGGACAGTTAAGGCAGTGCAAACAGAAAATAGTCTGGTAATTGTGAAGCACAAGGTCACTCGTTGCTGAAGGTGCCAACCAAGCAGCATGTGGACAGTATGATGAGACACAGTGGAGTTGCCTTTGCATTCACAAACAAGCTTGTTAGCCTTATGGCCGCCCATGACTGAGTACACAGGCTGTTTGCCTGCGATGAATTTGTTAAGATGCTTTCATGTATCCTGTTCCCTCTGCATGGAAGTGATTGTGGACTGATTTAAAATTGAAAAAGCTTTTCCCTCAGTGAGTTTAGAGTGATTACGTGTAAGCCACAGGGCAAATGGAAAAGCAGCAGTTTAAAGCTTGATTGAGTACAAAATCAGTTCAGTTTATTTTTGCTCATATAGTGGTGCAAATTTCTTTGTAACTTTCCTGTCCCAGTGTTTTCTTCCAGGGCTCACTAGATAAATGGATTTCTCTCTAATATACCTGCCACATGTATGATAGCCTCGTGGCTGATGTAAAGGATTATATCATAGCCAAATCTCAAAGTAGAGCATCCTATTCTACATATGAAAAGTAGATAAACAGAAAACCATAAAAAGACTGCAGATCATAATCAACCTTGTGCACCAAATTGCTGTTAATGGCAGCAGAGCTCTGGTATGTGACTGACTTTGTTGGTTATATTATTGTGTGAACTGGAGTACTGCACCCTTCAAGTTCAAAATGCCTGAAACATATGCCGATTTGTTGTGATGCAGCGTGATCGACAGCCAGGCGAGACGCAGAATCATCTTGATTCCTGCATAAATTGAGACACCAAATTGTGTTCTATTTTATACATGATGCAAAGTTACTTTAAACATTTTAAAAGTAGATGCAGAAGTGGTATCAATTCACAAAAAAGCTGAACTCCTTTATTAGATAATGTTACTCAAGTCAAAATGTAATACATATACTGTACTTGCATACATATGTAATTTATTAATAACATTTTGATTAACATACAGTGGAATCACTAGAAAACAATCAGTGTTTTAACACAGTGCACTACCTTGTCCATATTAACAAGGAGTTCAGGCTCATGTTTTAGCATTTTCACCCCCCATGCTGCTACTTCTACGACTGCTGTTGCCTCTTTGCTAACCACACATGTCGAGAACCACATTCACAAAGCATCTGCAGCATCACCCTTTCACTTTGTGTTTAACATCTGTTGAGATAAGAGAACAACCAACAGTTTGGTTTTTCCCAGAGACACAGAGACTACCCCCTGGTTTTTAACCACAGAGACACAAAACACATCTGTGACCTTCTGTGCAATCTAAGCAGCATGTGTAGGAAAAAGGCGAAAACATCTTGAATATATAAGTCATATAAAGAGACAGACCGTGAAAGGGAAAGACATTTGAAAAGTTGAGATTAGGGAAGTTTTGTTTTTTTTTTTAAATTCTTTGTGTCATTCATTACATCATTGGTGCCAAAACATGGCTTCTGTATGCAGCTTTCACTAATACCAAGTGAAAGCTAGTTTAGTATTCATGGAAGACATGCGCATCACTTTTATAATTTCAAATGTACTACATCTGTCGCTTGGCGGATAATACACAAGGGTAAAACGGAGTTTGTCCAGAAAGTAGTCATATATGTGTCTTCATTTTTCTGTTTCAGTAGCTTCTGTCATTTTGTAGAAAAAAGCACATATACACAATTTCTCCTGATCATTTTATTTGAATGCCTTTAACCCTATCAGTGTGCTGCTTGCAACTGCGCTGTCTCCATGCTCATGCCCAGATTGACTCATTATTTTCAGCCTCTGCCTGAAAAACGCCTCATTTTCTTTTATAGCTGCAGAGGCTGACGGAAATATGGTGATGAGTCGATTACAATGCGGCGTGATGCACTTCAACATATAGGCCTGACAACAATGATTAAACCACAAAGCTTCAAACTAAAAAGCTTGTTAATTCTTCTGAGTTTTTCTGCTCCCCGCTCCCAGTCATGCTCATTGGCATTTAAATAGTGCACACTATTTCAGCAGATCATGTCCATAAATCTCATTGCATTTGATGAACCATCATTCTTGCTTTTAAAGAACACTGCTATGTTCAAAAGAAGTAATTTTTCCTACTCAGCAAGAGGACTCTGTTCTATCTAACTGCAAACTTAAATCCACTGATTACTATGCTTGGCATCACTTGAAGAAGGAAAGGTTTGAAGTAAGACATTTCTAGTTTTTAGCAAATATTTGTTCAATTCAAGAAAAGAACAGAAAAAAAGCAGTAAAAGAGGATGCGATGAAAGAAAAAAGAGACGGATGGAGTGAAAACACCAGGGGATGGACAGACAGGGAACCTTGGGTAATGAAGACAGCAGGAGTTGAATCAGTAGCAGGAGAAGGATGTTTATTTTAAAGAAGGCAAGTCTATAAATGGTAGCTAGTGAGTGCAGCGAAGTGAGTCTAAGATGTGTGTGATCATTAGCCCAAGTATGGAGGTTACCTCCTGTGTGAGAGAGGGGAAAGAGCAGGCGAAAGGACAATGAGGATAGATGGTGAGATCAAGACAGAAAGATTTTTTTTTTTTTTTTTTAAGATCAGTTTTGTTTTTTGTTTTTTTTGTTTTGTTTTTTTTAAAGACAAGTGCAAAATCACAAGAGTCTCAATGGAGAGGTGGAAAACAACTGTCAGACTTGACAGTGGCGGAACCCAAGTACCCAAGAATACTTGTATACATCACCCACTGACACTTCATCCACTCAGCTGTGAGGACTAAAGGTAGAGAGGAACAGTTCATCTATGTCAGAAAGAACTGCAGGGGGCATGTATTGCTGCTCGTGCTGGATTGGCAAAATGAGAAATCGGACCATTGTTGATACTCTGTTTCTATACCTGGCCTCAGTTCAGTGAAGGCAGCAACTTGATATTATTTGAGAGATGGATGCTTGAGTGTAGATCAGAGACGATGTTTTCATGACATTTGAAATTATAAAAGATGTTTCACAGTTGGCCAACTTCATTTGTTGGATGAGTGGTATCAGCTTTAACACCACAACAAAAAACTGAAACTACTGCCAATCACATTAAATGTCTCATTACCACTTGTTGCCACCAAGTGCCATATTTCCATTGGGAAGCTACATGCAGCACAGAACATTCAAGCAGGCATGTGAAACTGGCTGAAACTGCATTTTACAGATTGGCCTTGGGCCCTGACACCACAATGCTTGGTCTGGTGGTCGATACCAAAGAGGTACTGTAATTGTTACTGTATTATTTACACTATGAACCCTAGATCTTTTGTTGTATAATTATTAACATGTGGCATAACAGGCCACAAATAAGAGAAGTCCCATTAATTTGTATTCTTCTTGATTCATTGCTATCTATCTTCCACTTGAACAGCCTTTGCCCTTTGATATTGGGCCAGGTTTTAGACAGTCAGATTTTGCCACCTGACCACGATGCCCTTTTGCCCTTCTCATATTAGTTATAAGTGGATCCACCGCTCCAGCTACTGAAGGTCATGGCAGAGCTCCATATACGATGTTATTTGAGAAAATGTTTGAATTTATGCTTGCAATTATCAAAGGCAAGCACTGTGACCAATCGGGCCTCATTCCACATTACTCAAGGAAAAACTAATGAAGAGAAAGCTCTGGGAGCAAAGACATCTGTGGATCTGTCGCCAAAAACAAACACGTGAAAGATGTAGAAATGAACCATGTCTGAAACATGGTCTTGCAGAGCGAGTTCACACAGCGCATTCTACATCACACGGAGTGTAGCAAGCACGGCCCAAGTCAAAGTCCACAAATTGATTTTCATTATAGTGCAACGACTCCACACATTGGTTAGGACCTACCTGTTTGCATTACAGCTTTGCACTTTTCAGCCTCACTCCTTTTGTATCTAGGCTGATACTGTGCTTTTTCACCATCTCAGAGAAGAAAGAATTTACTGTGCAAACACTCATCTGCATTTTTAGGATTATTCATCACCCCCAAACACTTGGAAGATGTGATCTGTATTTACATAAGGAGTCTGGACCAGGCAAGAGGTCTCCTTGCCCATGGTTTGTTATCTTCCTAAGTGTTGTCGCCTCTGACTCTAGACACACAGCTTCAGGCAACCTATGTACTTCTTGTATTCGTCCATAGTGCCCATCAACTTCAAAACTGTCATGCTGTCTCTCTCCTACTCACTCTGCATCTTTCTTTTCTTTGTTTTGATCTCTCTTTCCAAGCTCTGTGTGTGTGTGTGTGTGTGTGTGTGTGTGTGTGTGTGTGTGTGTGTGTGTGTGTGTGTGTGTGTGTGTGTGTGTGTGTGTGTGTGTGTGTGTGTGTGTGTGTGTGTGTGTGTGTGTGTGTGTGTGTGTGTGTGTGTGTGTGTACCTCTACAGTCCCTGTCCTCAGTCATTTCTTGTCTTGTCTTTTCCTCACTCCTTTATGTCTTCCCTCCATGTTTATGCAGTTTCTACAGAACTGTACTGCCTTTGTATCGTGAGTGATGTCTTCTTGCACATCAGCGTTTTTTGCCAGAAGTTTAATGTTGCACTAAAGTCAGCACATCTATTAAGAGAGCTCAGACTAGAGGCCCGTCAAGAGCAACTCTAGAGTAGTTGTCATTTGCTTGTGTGAGAAAAGTCCTTTTCACTCTAATCCAGTGTGTTCCTGCAGCTTACGCGTTAATGGGTCTTTAGTGTCCTTTTTGATCGGAGCGCAGTGACATTCAACAGCCACATTTCTGCTACTGCCATATAAATGATGCAAGGCAGCAGAGGGTGGGGAAAGAAACGGATTCAAAGAGATAGGAGGTGGAGAAAAGAAAGGGTGAGATAAGAAGACAGGATGGGCAGGGGCCAAAGAGGGAATGAAAAAGGGACACATATGCAGGCTGGGAGGGAGCCATGAATAATATGAAATGACACCACAAAGGAAAGATCTGAAGTATCCTGCTGTCTCAAAAGCCACAAGGAATACAGTTAAGAAATTTCTTTGGATTAAAATATGCATTTTTATTCAGGCATTTATTCACTGGTAATCAACACCGTGGCATTCCACAGGGATTTAATTCCATAAGTATTGTGGCTCAAAACATCAGCGCTTATGAGTGTAAACAAACTTTGTTTTGTATTTTTACAGGACATTCAGTGAGTGGGTCTGGGCAACCAGTTCCTTTGAAATATTTATTGATGCAGAGATGTACACAGAGTACTGCAGGGCGCAGCGGGATTTAGAGCTTTTGTGGTGTTGCCTGTTCTCTCTCTCCCTTTGAGACAGTGCCACAAAAATGCCATGTGAGTGTATGTGTGTTTGAGTGTGGGTTATATACATTTGTGTATTGAGTGTGTGCACAATGGTCTATATCTAGAGAAAAGAACAGTGACAGAAGCCTGCACTGAATGTGCTACTGACCATCACATTTAAATGTCTTATATAGCCAAGAAAAGTGTTTGTTTCAAAGTCAAAAGAATTAGCATACATATAGTTACACACACAAAATTGCTGTTCATAGTCTTAATAAATGTAGCTTACAAATTGTGCAGGAGAAAGAATCAGTCTGTACATCCTGCTTATTTACATATACAGTATGTGTCAGCAGATGGGACAAAACTGAAGAAAAATAGGGACCTATTTTACATATTTGAAAAAAAGATCATTTAAAGGCATTATACTTTATATACTGTGCAGTAGGTATCTTCCTTCTGTAGTCACAGCTCATTAGTACTCTGTCCTTCCCTCCTAATGCCAAAGCACCATGTATTGCATGGCACAAGTCTTCCAACTAATGAGTTGAGTTGTTATGAAGCAGCTGGCTAAGTTTAAAGTTACATTCAATTAGACTGAATGCGTAGCTTTCTTGTTCTAAATCCTACTACAAAGTAATAAAAAAAAAAAAACAGTCAAGTGAAATGATTACCAGAGCTCTTACAGTAGGTAATTACCATAGGACATGTGTGTGTCTAATGGTACTTTTTGAGAACGTCTGTTTTCCTGAAAATAACATGATAGCTGAATAAAAAGAATTTTACTTTGCATAAAGTTAAGTTCAATTTGCCTCAGTTAAGTTTATATCATGCTTCATATAAACATGTTGGAGTAATATTGTATTCTGGGATCAGACTTGGAGATAACAGACATTGGGACAGGGACAAAAATTGCTTGTCTTGTCAGGTGTAGCAACAGTGGAAGAAATTCAATACATCACCTCACAAGGTCCCAACCTGCCCGTTTGAATTTTTATTGCTTCATCTCGTGCCAAGTTTGACAGCTTCTAGGACATGACGTGTGCCAAGGAACCTTACAGGAGACCTGTGTGCTCTTTGATGTACAGCTGTTACATTGCCAAAGCACGTGGCACGTTATGTAAGATTTCGCAAAGATAGGTTTGTCAGTCTACGAGAAACATGCTTGTCTTTCATCTACTGTACAAATGATAGTCTTACAATACTTTGTTGTAAAACCAAGTCCACAGATGTCAGATTCAGTGCTTCTGTAAGAGTACATCCAAATTCAGACATCAGAAATTTATGATCAAATTCCCACTGCTGCTAGGACCCATGTAGATCATATTGATGGTATGATGGACATAGTTTTTTCTTTTACTTTTTTTTTTCCCCCTCACATTTTCTGCTTCAGCGCAATATAAAATAATCAATAATACAGTAACGTCTCAGTTTTAATGTGAGTAGAGTTATATCAATCTAGGAGAATCGTTAAGAAAATATACAAGTCACAAGTGATTCCCACAAGTGCCTGAAGTGTAGAGGTTCAAAAGTAATTGGAGAGAAACATGAAGTCAAACATCAGATATAATAATTCATGAAAAATCCTACAGCTACAGTCTGCCTTGATGGTTGATCCACTTGTTGATTGATGTAATATCTCTGAAACATTTTCGTTTTTTGAGCCTCATTTTTATTTTCTTCACCTGCATGGTCACCTCTTAACTCCTCATATTGATGCACAGCTTCACCTCAATCTAAACAGCAACTCCCAGTCAATTCTCGGGCATGTGTGAGCACTTTTGTAGTTGAATCGACACAGAAACAGCTACCTGAATCATTCCAGAGCCAGCCGTCCAGTTACTTTTGAAGCCTTGCAATTTAAACACTGTATTAAAAGTGCTGTATCTCCCACACTCTTCTTTCAATATTGATGTCATCCTACTCAAATTAAAGCTGAGACTTGGCACTTTAATGTAGTATGCATAATTTTATTTCAAATTGAAGTCGTCGCCCACAGCCTGGAGAGAATAAAATGTTTCCAATGTGTCCAAATAATAATACTTAAAAAAATTTTTTTTTTTGTGTAATCTGTGTCAAAAAAGGTACTGGACAATCTGACAGAGTAGAATCAAAGCATTATTCCCCCCATCTCTCATATGCAATAAACCTATGATTGAGTGCACATTTTATAGGCAGTTTATGTCTGTGATGATAAATCTAGAATATAAATGAGCTCAGCTAGAGTCTGCCTCTGTCTGTGTGTTGGATTTGGTGGAAAAATGATGGCCAGTAGACCTGTGACTGTTTCTGTGGAGCCATTTTGTATCTGGATATGTATTTGTGCTGATCTGATCAGTGGTTTAGTTGTCTCACACTATCAAAGACCGAGCAGTTATTAAAATACAGTGGATCACTAGCTAGTTTACAGAATGTACTTTTTCATGTCCTATTACATCCATAACATTCACACAGGGAAGTATTGAATTTGCTACATTTGTGCAGTGCTGAGCTTAACAACCTACCTTGTGCTTAGTGTCTTATAAAATGATGAAATTTCATAGCCTCTTGCACGATTCACCAACTGAATGAGAGTTCGCATGAGCCTACACAACTGGATATACAGCATGTGGAATCATGCTTGGTTGTGCAGTATTGTGTAGTCTGATCCCTGCATTACAGTAACAAAGAACAGACCGGGAGATAACTGCTGGCTGTTTAATGGTTCCACTTACACAGCTGGAGTTAGATGTTTGCTCATGGGCACAGGGACATTTGTTGCTTAGCAACCAGAAAATGATGATAAGCCCCAACTTAACCCAATTAGACTAGTCTATTAAATAAATGGTCAACCAGCCGTGTGTGTTCTCACTAAGCTTTGGCTGTTTAATTTCTCCTGATACTTGTTTTTATATTTTGAAAACATTAGGCCCATAGATCTGAATACTCCTTTATTAATTAATCTTCATACCGTTTCTGGCATTTGTTTAGTTCAGGCTTCCCACAGTTTACACAGTATAATTTTTCTACTTGGCATGAGTATGCATTTACACATACTATTAGAATATAAATATCCATGGAGGCAGCAATTTTCCAAACACCATATTTGAAAACATATATAGTTCAGGGAATGTGAAAATGTTTGAAGTGTGTCATTGAAAAATAGATGTCCAGAGTCACAGCAAGAGGTTTTATAAGGGTGAAAGCTTCATGTGTGGTTTTAAAAGAGCAGCCACAGGGCTTATCCTCACTGAGTAAATATAAAGAGAAGTAAAATGCCAAGAGACCAATTGCAAATTTACTTTGAAATCTGGGATGTTAACATATAAAAGACACGGTCACACACAAACAGAATAGAAAGTGACTTTGTGTTGTCTATCACTTCACTAACTGATTATCAAGACATTGGTGGCAAACCATTTTGTTGTTGCCACAGTCTATTTTTTAAAGATATTAGATTCAGTGACACACAATATTTACTTCTTCCTTTTTACTTTGAAAGTTTTAGTATCCTCTAGTCTCTCAATGAAGAGAGAAAAGTACACAGTATAATGCGTTATGTGACTGGAAAGACTAATATATTCTGTCTGCCTATCATGACGAGACTGAAACAAGAAAAGCTCCTGCAAAACTCATTTTTCTCCCCAGGAAAATAATTTACTGCAGGACAAATAAGTGTCCTGCAAATAAGTGTAGAGTAAGCCTTCTACAGAGAAACGGTTTTGTTTGAAGAAGAATGAACTAAAAATACTGAAAAACACAGAAAAGTCAGTTGTTTATACTGTGCTGTACTATACTCTATGTTCCTATTCTCACTCTCTCTCTACACAGACATATCTGCACCATTAGAAGACCTTTAGGAAATGAATTGCTCTTTTAGAATAAAAATAAACACTTGCAGTTTTCTTACTGATTGGGCCATAGTCAAGGCTGACTGGATAATCAGCTCGGTTCCTTTCATATTCATCACCCGGCTGCATTAAAGTAATAGTCAAATTGAGTCTTATTCTTAAATAAACTTAAAATCACGCAAAGCAACTGAGACCTGAAACAGGAGCTACCATCTCTCTCATTAGTCCTAGTTTAAAGTGCCTGATGTAGTTATTGATAGTTGGCCTCTGCTATTATTTCTTCTCATCAACCCTTGTAAGTAAGAAGTTATGCTCAGGCTTTACTCTATTACTCTGTTTCCTTTGACTGTTAAAATTTACATTTGGTTAAGCCTGGAGGTTAATTGGCTTGGAACAGCTGCTGAGCAGCAATTTGTCTAGTCTTATCGGAAAAAAACCTTGCCTCAGCCAAGGTCTATTCTAGTATTCAATTTTTTTTTTTGTTGGTTTCCACAGTTTCACAACACATAACCCAATCCAGTTCCATTTAGATCAAATTCACTTGGTTAAGTGATTGTTATCCTGCAGTGTAGGTCAGATTCACCAGGGGAGGGGCAACAGAGAGGTGCTGTTAGGCAAGAAACACTGCCTGTGTTGAAAGGCTGTACCAATGATGCTACCTGTTTTCTCTCCATTTCATTTGTTTTGTACTAAAATTGACTGGCTGGTCATTTAAACAAAAAATGATAAATTAACAAGATACAAAAACAAGACAGAAAGACTTTTTTTTTTTTTTTTTTTTTTTTTTTTACTGATTCCCAGATGCTGAATTCTAATAACTTGTGTAATTCCCTGTTCATTTCTCTAGTGCCTTGAGGAAGTTAAGAGTGGGGTCTGTGGGTTAGATTTTTATGCAGGCTCTGACCGCTAGCACTAGTGTTTTGGTTACCTTATGGTAACATGGTGTTTTCCTCACATCATTACTGTTACTAAAATATTGTCATGGGTTTGTGCTATGTTACTAAAAGAGACCTGAGATTATGTTAAAAATAGGGGGGAGGTTATATTCCTTAGAATCCAGTACCAACATCTCATATGCTGTGTATTGCAGGTGCATTTGTTTCCAAAGGATTTTGTTTTGGATGTTGCCTCAACAAAACAAGATGGTGATGGACTTTGTGCTTCTCATTAACAATTCCTCCTGTTTCCAGGCCTTTGACCCAAGATAAGGTCAACTTTTTTCCACTGGTAGTCGAGCACTGCTGGTATATGAAAGGAATACTCCAGTAACTGGCTTTGCTCTGTGGTTTTTCTATTGATCCAGTGTGTTCATTAGGTGCTGCTCCAAATGATTAGTTAAGCCTCAAAGGATGCCTACGTTCATCTCTGTATCTGTGCTATAAGCCCAAAGACTTATTCTAAGTAGGCATGTCAGGCTGTGAATTATGTAAATAATACTACGCAGGAGAGGAAATCTTGCATATCTTGCCAGTTGTGGATAAATCTTTCTGCTTCCAGGGTGCCCTGTATTAATTGATCCCAGAGGATTTGTGGAAAGGAGTTTTGACCTGTGTCTTCAGACTTGGGATTTATTGTCGAAATAAGGATCTAGTGTCTTGCATGTAAATAGTATTAAAGAAAATTATTAAATAACTGTTTTTATTTGTCTCTGCACATCTACAGTAAAACTTTATCCTCGGCACATCAATCCTCCTGGCATGACTTCAGTCAATCCACAATAATAGCAGTATTGTCTCTGGTTGAGTTATCATTTCTGATGATTGCCCTTGACTGAGGCATGCTTGTGACCATACATTGGTGAAGAGTGTATATGTATTTATAACAATGTGGATTCAAATAACATTTATCAGATATGGTGGGGCTCGCTCTCTACTAGTGTGAAGGAGAACATCAGCCAGCTACTCTCTTGGCTGCTGCCCAAAAGTAATAAAGGAGCACACTTGTCAGAGGTCTGGTAATGCTTAAGAACCTTCCCCCTTTTCCATTATTAACTTTTGACTACACAGCATAATTAGAAATCTTTGGAAATCTACAGAGATAATCTCCCTCTCCACCACCTTTAAATAATCAGGTTTGGCAATGTTGCATTGTCAGTGCTTCTTCTCCCAGGAAAAGTGTTGTTAATATAGCAACACACAATAAATTTTCATCTAACCAACCAGGCAGTTCATTGATTCAATAAAAAAATAAAAAATAAAAAAAAACTGCATCTGCACAGTTACCTTTGAATCCAGCCAGCCTGCGATGTAATGTTCTGCTTTGTGTCACTTTGTGTGGAGGGCCTCAGGTGTGGCTAAACACACAGCAGTGATTTAGCACTTCTCTGGCAGCCAGGTGCTCATTTTCCTAACAATAGCGCTGGGACGTCATTGTGCATGGGCCAGCTACATCCTCTCATCACAAATTAGAAAGCAGGGCCCAGTCACTGCCTCGCTTCTGAGTCTGACTTGTAAATGGTCTTTTTATTTAAGGCATCCTCTTTGTCTTGCTAATCAAAGATGCCTCTTATTTCAAATACAGGTGAATGAAATGAAGAATGGGATGATGGATAGGAGAGCTGGATGGGAGTGAGGAAAGGTTAAGGTATACGGTGAAAGGGTTCCTGTTTAATTCATCAATTCAGTTTTGATTAGGGGTTTAAACAGCTGTGGTTTGGGGTACGATGTCTCCTTTTTTCTGTATTGGCCTTCAGTCATAAACCTTTTTCAACAACACAAGACAACATGCAGGTTTGGAAAAATAAGCTACAGATAAAGAAAGCATCCTATTTGAGTTGAACACCTTAATGTTCAGGGTGTGCACTAAACTAGGAAAATCTTACCGTGCAAGTGTACTTTGACACCCAAAGGGTTAAAACATAAGAATAAAGCTTTTGATAAAACACAGGCATTCTTTAATGTAGGTGAGCAGAAGTATGGCTGTGATTGATCTGCGTAAATGAAATACTGATGATAATTACAGCAACAATCTTGGGGTTAATGTTAATCTTAGTACTGAATTTTAAAAAGAATAAATGAAAAGATCATTTGACTATCATAAAATATAATTCCCACATTAAAATAGCAGGACAAGTTTGAGGAATATTTCTGTACAAGCTTCACACATCTGTGTGGAATAACGAGAAGAACGAGGTGGGATATATGCGCAATAAAAATTGACTGCTACAAACAGGAGGTGAGGAAACTGAAATACCTGACAGACTACGTCTGTTAAAAAGCTGCTATGATGAATTACAAGACAGTACATGAATATTCCTGAGGAGATAGATTCTCCTTCAGTAGTCAGGAACAGCTGTCTATTTGTCATACAGGTCTACCTCTTTGCTTTTCTTTATACCAGCAACACTGCAGGGGGAAGATAACAGCTCTGTAATGTCAAGGTTGACATCATTACACAGGCACACAGGAATAATTCAGCAGGACTGTGTATATTGTCCAAAGTCATATTATACTAAACTTAAGTGAAACGCTTCTACAGAGGCACTTTAGTGTTGTGCAGGTGGAATTAATGACGACCAAGATGCTACAAACACTTGAGTGATCTATTGTGCCAGTAGGTTTCTGTTTTCATGTTAAGCATTGACTTTGAAGATTGCATGAGTCAGAGGGGCAAGGCAAATCTCTAATCAAATACTGACCAATAATAGTGTGCTAATGTAGCCAGTTATAATCAGTCTGGCTGCAGTATAACAGTGTCTTGTTCAATAATGTGTCTATTTATAGATATAGATATATATAAGAAAGGATCAAAGTTATTAATCCTCAAAAGGATATTCAAGATATATATGGATAGATATAGATAATTTCTTTCTCTGGACAGCACGATGGATTGGTGGTTAGCACTGTTGCCTCACAGCAAGAGGGTCCTGGGTTCGTAACCCGTCATTGACCTTTCTGTATGAAGTTTGCATGTTCTCCCTGTGCTTGTGTGGGTTTTCTCCAGGTACTCTGTATCTGTAACCTGTATGTCAGGTTGATTGGTGTCTCTAAATTGCCCATAGGAATGAGTGTGAGTGTGTGAGGTTGTTTGTCTCTGTGGCCCCTGTGATGTGGTGTACCTCTGAGTGTGTGTGTGTGTGTGTGTGTATATAAATTTCACACTTTGGGAATATACTTATTTGCTATATATTCTTTCATCTTTCTTTCATCCCTGTGAAGTAAATGTAAATAAAGAGCCATCAGCCATTTAGCTTAATTTAATACAAACAGGAAACAGGGAAAACGGCTTCCCTGTCTCTGTTCATAGGTAAATTTACCATTTACTTTGAAGCTCACTATTACAATTTTTATCTTGTTTTTAATAGATGTTTGTATTTTTACAGCAGCTAAGCTTATATTTAGTCTTCAGTCTTATATTTAGCAAACAAACAGTCTACAACAATGATTTTTTTATTTTTTTTATTTATGTGTAATATAGCTGTGTATTCATGATGAATGTCACATTGAAATAACAGACATTTCTGCATTACCATTCCTTTCAAACATGAGTCCGATCATTGCTGACTTATTATCAACACAGCCTGATCAGAAGCAAACAGCCTGGTTTTAAATCTCCTTGGTCTGACAAACTGAGCTCCAGGCTACTTTATGTCCACTAAAAAAGAGATTGTTTGCAATCCAAAAATATCTCTCATCTCTCCTTGGCTGGAAGTCTGTAATCAAGCTGAAACTTGAACATTCCAGGAATGAATTAAGGTGTGGGCTTTTTAGCGTGGCAAAGCCAACAGCCTTTCCCTGTCTAGAAGTATATGGCATGAAATGTGTGAAGATTTATAATTATGAGTGGGCTGCCCACGGTTATCTCAGAAGAGCTTTCCTGGAAAAAAAATGACTCAATTTCTGTGCCTTCATTTGCAATGTGTGCAGGCAAAAGACTGCTAAAAGAAATGGAAATCAGCAGGCAGGAGAAATATTGTGGAAACACCTTCGCAGCTCTGACTTGATCTGGTAAAATCCTTTGAAAATCTCTTACCTATAAGTAAATGACGCAGAGGGTGAGCCCCTCAGGAGGAGAAGAGAAAACACCGCAATCATTAGCAACTTCATCAGCAACAGAAATCACTTCCTCATCAACCAAATGAATAATATTTTTTTTCCCCACTACTTGATATGCATGAACTACCTTTGATTACATGGCATGTTTAATATTGATGACATAATATGCTTTACACTAGGGGGAGACAAAGACCCTTCGTAGATGGACAAGCGTTCTGTTCTGCTCATTACACAATTAATAATTTAAGGTTAGGCAGCAACTTTAGGCAACATTAAATTAACTGATATGGGTTCACAGAAGGAAAAAGTGGAGTATTGCATGTGTAGACTGCTTTGTCTTTGGGGTATTGAACTACTGGATCCCTTTAGGTCAAAGTGCCACTTTAAGTGATTAGCCATTTTCCTTTACAGGCAAAGGAATTAAACTACAAATTAAGAGCCTTTATAATCATAGCTATGTGTTCTTGGTGTGATGTGACTTAAAATGCTGAGCTTCAAGACAGTTGAGGCCGGTGGTTTAATTGAAACGTATTTCAGCTGAATGTGGGCCACATTTACTGGGTTGTATCCTCAGGGAGGCACTTTGTAACAACAGAGTGGAAATAGCGAGAGACAAGGGAGATGAGGGGAGAGGTTACAGAATTACACTTTCACATTGCAGCTCAAAGCCCTAATGCCATATAGTTGTAGAGTTTATGGGATGTGTGGCACAGTCAATAAACAATTCATGTTAACGTGATGGATAAAAACGTGCATTGGTGACATTACCATTTAACATACAACATACCTGACCTTGGTAGGTTAGTGGAGGCAATTCTTCTGTTTCAGGTTAGGTTATCAAGCCTTTTCTGTTCCTCTAGTGGCTTCTTCGTATTTTGTGCATAGTAATAATTTCATGACTGTGTGTCTCAGCTATCATATGGTAACATCTTTGCATGCCAGCCTGATTGCTACAGGCATGCCTGGGTTGCTATAACAACAGCTGCTGCTATATCTGTCACTGTGGGTCACGGCTAGCTAAAAGAGCAGTGTGCATCACATCTCTCTCTGACTGTCAGTCTTTTTCACATCCTCTCTGGCAGCACCTTCACCTTTTACTCTATTGCTTTGTTCTTCCATAACCTTTCGGGTCTTGCTCATCTCGAACAGCTTTGCTCTCACTAAATACAGCTCTCTGCTATATAGTACAATATCTCAGCACACTGAAGACTGCATAATTACAAACAAATAAACAAATCGAAAGTCCTTTTTGTTAGCTGCTACACTGCACTGTTAATGACAGCTGGAAACATTACTAGTGCTTATAGTGGTTGATTCAGGGTCTACTCCCTTTCTGTCAATGCCACCACAGTCACCAATAGTAAGGAGAACACAAGACAGTCTTAGGCTGCTGAGCATCAATACAACATTTTCTTTCTACACCCTGGTAAATGTGGGAACATCCCATTGTGCAATTTCAATAGCATTACAATAGCAGTTACACTGAAGAAGTTCCCAAAAAACAAGAACAGCAACGACATTGGAATGCATTGTATTTAATAGTTCAAAAGAGATAGATACAGCTCACTCACATAGGAGATATCTGTAATAACATGTGTAAACAGTCTAGTATGATTGAGTCACATATACATTTCTACAGTGTTGTACTATAGAAATAGGCACACATTTAGTCCCAATAGCAAAGCCACTGTAGAACACCAGCAACAGTAAAATCTTTAAATGAATTTAAAAGTAATGGTATGCAGTAAGATTTAACCTACTGAATATACTTGTGCATTAGTGCTAAACATGGCTTTAAGGTTTACACAGAGAAGGGTATAGGAAAGAGCTCTAAATGAATTCTGATGACTTGAAATAGGGTGTCTGTTTTATATATTTCCATTACACTGATACATGCAGTGAAACAGGGAGAAATGCACATCCATACAGTATAAAAGCTATGCAAGAGGTTTTCCTAAAAAAAAAAAAAGATATTGGCCAATACAAATTACAAATAAAGCTGCGATCCAAAATTTCAATTTAGTGTATGAAATTGTAACAAAACATGAACAGTACTGCAGAGTCAATATAATAGCCTTGACAGCAGTAGGAGAGTTTATTTCCTTGGGTTATTTCTTTTTATATAAGTTATAAATCACAGAGGCAGCACTAACTGCTAAGAAATGTTTAGTAACTCTATGCATTGGCAGGTTCAAATGAAACATGGCTGGTATTTATCTGATAATAAGTGCAGGGCATTGACACTTTTGTTCTTTTCCTGCTGTTTTATAAAAAGCACTTGATTTCAGATGCCTGGCACGAAAGTTAAATAAAAAGAAGAAAAAAAACTGGAAAAGGAGGAGAAAAATTGAGCACTTGGACGTTTTTGACTGGTTCTTGACAAAACACAGTCGGTACACAGGGGAGGTCATTGGCAGGATTCCCAAGGCTGCCTGGGAGTAGTGATACCTTCCTAGTGGCATAGATGAGGTTGTGGACGCCTGTTTCTGTCACATGTAGTGAAAGTCCCATCATGATTGGTCAATACCTAAAAAGAGCAGACAACACGTTCTGTCTTATTCAATACAGAAAGTTTTATGTTCTAAATAACCAGTGTACCAGTATACAATATCAATCAGTATTCACGAAAACAGCTGTGTCCTTTAGGATTATTAGCTCAGCATCCTTACTTCATATACATGCAAATGCCTTACATTTTAAATTGCTATAATGTACTATTGCAGATCAGTGCCACAGGAGGCTGTTTTGGAATTGCACACATTTGAAATCGGCATGCTCATAATGAAGTGTTGAATGTGATATATTTACATTAAATATATTGTGACATTTCTTTTGGTAAATTCTTTATAGAGAGATTGTACAATGAATGGAAAGTGGGTGAAAATGAAGGACTTGTGAAAATGAAAGCCCTTTTGAAGGGAACAAACAAGAGGCGAGGCACAACGGGAGCTGAAGCAACACTACACTCCACTACAAGGCAGGACGGCCGTGATTTATAAAAGAACAAACAATGACTCAAATGAAGGGGGGATGATTTACGTATCAGGATGGGAGTCACATGTAAAATACCGTGTCACCGACAACCACATTTATTGGGAAACAGGAGTGGTTGGATTGTCTTTCTGCTCAGAGGGAGTGGTTAGGTGGTTTGTCCTGCAGAAGAACAGAGGAGTGTCGAAGACCTGTTGATAGTTCTGTCTCTGCTATAATCAGTGTGTTGCTAGACCATTTGTCCTTCAATGGTACAGGGAATTTAAAAAGAAATAACCACCATTGTAAAGTAAGCATTGTTGAGCTACTCCACATCAGCAGGATAATGACGCCCCATACAGTATTTAACATCAAATTTTTACTTTAAAAGCCACAATACTTTACTACATATGCACCAATTCCATAGAGCTAGACAGACTTTGTGTAGATGAAGCAAAATTCCTACCCGTGAAAAGAGTTTTATGACTGTCAGCAAATTTCAGACACAGCCTAATTTTGTATCTCTTTTACTAGATTATTGCTACTGTGCCTTGTCTGTTCCATCAGTAACATGACTAATATGATGTTAGCAGCTAATGCATCATAAAATGTAACCTGAAAATGTCCCAGCTGGTGGTGGTACATATCCATTAAGCTCAGGTGGCTAAGAAGCCCACCTCAAAACAGCCTCTTTGAGGGGGTGTAGGCTCTCACTGTGGGATGTGCAGTCACACAGGTCAGTAATGGCTGTGGAGTTGCAACAAACCATTAACTCTTTCAGCTGCAGGCACAGATGAAGTTAGGCATCCAGAGATTGAATATGTGTAACTTAGTGTGGCCTCCTGATTTTCACATACATCAGTAAACTTTACCTAAATGCTAAGGGCAAAGTGTGATGCAATGATTCAATGACCATTACTAACAGGTTTAAACTGGACCTAACTGACTTAATAAACATAAACAAAATGCACATATTTCATATGTTGTGTTGCTTTCTCATTTCTGACAATTTCTGTTTTATCCCACAAACGGCAGTTCTCAATCTGTACCAGATAGTTTCTCTCCTCTCTCTGAATACCAACACTCCAAACTTTTCAGCTGCAGACTTTATTACCTGCACTTTGAAGTCTACAGTGTAGCTCTTACTTTTGAGTGGCATGTTCAATTGTTACACTAGGAGTTGTAATTTAGCGTGAACATAAGACTTTTTACTTTTTTGGTGGTACAACATTATCTTCAATTGAGTCAAGAGTACCATCTAATGTTAGTGACTACTCGAGAAAATTACTGTAAATATACACACATATGTTGCTTCAGTGTGTAAGTTGCACTGCAAGCTAGCGGAGTAAAATAAAAGTGTTACTTATGATCCGGTAAATCCAGTTTAGATAAATACAATCCGGAAGTTCAGTTGTTGATTTATCTACTTACCTACCTACTGACCTGTCTATTGGTTTAGTACTTTAATGCTGTACTTTACACATCTACAACTTTCACAGATTTTCAACAGTTTCCCAGAAGTTTCCTATCCTAAAAACATTAATAGAGTACAAGTCAACAAACATGGACAATAGAGTTTTAAATGATCAATGGATAAAAGGGAGCTTATCATTCAAGGAAATGTTTCCTAGACTTTGGTACCAAATTCTTTATAGAAAAGAGTTTTTATTTACTATGTTGTCTCCTCCTACTATATCATTGAAGAATATGTTAAAGATATTATTGGATTCTGTCCATATCCTGCATAATTACTGCTCTGAAAACATACATAGCGTTAGCGTTAAAAATACTTGTGCAGTACTTTGGCTTTACAGTATGCATCACTGTATTTGTGGGGTTTTGATTAAGGAAAAATAACTGGATCAGTGCATCTGCTGTGTGTTATCTGGGGTTGTATTGTTCAGGACATAAATCTGCTGTTCAAAGGCTGCAATCTTGGTCTAGTCAACATCCTGACAATCTGGTAGGAGCTGACTGTACAGGTGCATTTGGCCCGTTGTCAGTGCTGACAAGGTGACACAAGAAAATCAGTTTGATGAAGTTGTAAACATAAAAAGGCTGCTTAGAAATAAAGGGCAGTTAGAGGTGCTTGAAATTATACAGGCCTGTCAGTGAAAAGGCAGATTACTGTTACAAGAATGTTACAAACTGATGCAATACGGACTCAATTACCTCTCTATCTCTTTGCCTGCCTGACTCTACCCTCCTCTGAAGTCAAGTCAAAATGTGTTTTTGTAGCCCATGTTCACAAATTGCAAATTTGTCTCAAAGGGTTTTACAATCTATATAGCAAAGACCAAATGACTGAGACCCATAAATCAGATGAGGAAAAAATTGAAGAAATCCTAGAAAGAGCAACAAAAGATGGATCCCTCTTCCATGATGGACAGATGCATTAGATACTGTGTGTTTAATTAACATTGTCTATCCTGTTATCTTCTTGATTGTCTCTTTAAGAAAAAATCAGGAATTCAAGCATACACTGGTAATAGTAGCTCTGATGATGACTCATAATATGAACACTCTGCATTGCTGTGTCGTGACTCACTCAAAAGAGAACGTTATTACAGATATACATCTGGACGTGTTGACAGCGGGATTGTTTCGGTTACCTTTTTGCAGTTGGACGTTGACTCACACTTATGTGTGATCCATGTGTGTTTATGCATTTGTAGATTTACCTCTGTGTGAGACTCACATTGTGTCCTGTGCCTGTTCATCAGATTTGGAGATCTTCCTGTAGCAGTAGACCATTTCCACTAGAAGCCAGAAGGTCAAGAACACCAGCAGCACATACATCATGATCTCAGAGTAGAATGCTGTGGCATCTTTAGGGACTGTGAAGGACAAACAGTAGCAAGGGACATGTATTATTCAGTATGCATCCTATCTCTGAATGCTTTTGTGTTGGATGGACTGGTGGAGCAGTTTAAGATAGTATACTAAGCGTGCTCATATAAGTATTGTACAGTGATGTGAGAGAAGGGTATTTCTACAGTATACTTCAGCAGTTCACTGAATATCCATTGCTATATAGTCAGTACTATGCAACTGAACTTCAAAGCAAATTAGTTTTTTCTGGTGGGCATCCAGACAAAGTGTTGATACACTTCAAAAACAATGCACTAGCTATGTTGCATACAGAATATTAGGACCATACCTGTGATTCAATGATAACAAAGCCTAGGGAGTTAAAGGTGCCCTGTGGAGGTTTCTTGTAACCAAACAAAAGTTATGTTTATATTCAGTGTTTATTTTACCCTTAAAATCTAACAAACATGTTAGATGTTTTTTTTGGGTTTTTTTTTTGAGTTTTTAAAATAGCTAAAACATTAAAAATCATTATTAGACATGTTTAAATCTATTATTTGTTCTTTGTCAGTGCCTTTTTTGAACATGATAGAATGTGAGTGGCTCCACCTCTACATGTGTATATATTTATGCCTGTGCACAGTACAAACAAAACAGTGACCCACTTGTAATAACTTGCTACATGGAACTACTAGTGGTCAGAAACTCCACAGGGTACCTTTATAAATGAAATTAAATGGATATGTAAAGTCACAGTGTTTCTCGGGGCATAATACAGATTTTAAATTTAGAGGTATGATTACCTCATATTTTCAAGTCATATTTGTATGTATTTATATGTAAAACAACTTTATGATCACTTTAAGTTATGTTAAACAGTTTTCTTAAAGGATAGAATTACATTTTTAAACAATACTGATATGGCCATATGAACACTGAAACGGATTTTGCCAGCAGTAATCATTCCTCCTATTCATACTGGTCAATAAACACATACTGGTCAAATGAACACCTTTCAGAAAAAAATCCTTGTTCTGTCCAAAAAAAAATGTATTGCAAAGTTGCAGTTGTCTTTTTGTTTCTACAGTCATGGTGTCTTTGCTGGGGTGTCATGGAAGAGCAGTATCAAAAAGACACAATTGCACAGCCCAGATTCCATATTAACTTAAAATAACCTAGGTAATGCATTTTTGCCCTCTGTATCATCATCAGTTATGCTAAAAATGCATTAATGACCAGTAGGGAAAGGAGAAAATTACAGTAAACAAAAACAGTGTCAATGTACATCTGTTGTTTAAAGACAGACTCCTTTATTATCATTAATGTGAGGATCATTATGAGCCACTGTGAACCACTGTGCCAGTGAATGTGCACCAAATTCCAGAAAGCCTGCTGAACAACTTTCACTGATTGCTGTCTCTGCAAATAGAGGCTATTAGTGGAAAACAATCGTTTAGATAGGAAAGCACAAATACTATTGCCATGAGCAAATGCGTTCTACTACTGTGGACCTCATTATTGTAACATGATGCTCAAGCTGTAATATACAGCACACTGGCTGAAGGCTTTGTGAAATTTGATACCATTGTCATTTGATGCCATTGAGATATGAAGGCAAGGCTTGTAAGTATGTAGAAAACAATAGTATATTTTATAAAGTTGCACTTCGGAGGATAATTGCATCCGATGGGGCACTCATCTTTTTCTAGATACAAACCAAACACTGGCATACTGCTAACTGATCTTTATGTGCTTCTGATAGTGAACTATATACAACGTGCAAGCAGATATAGAGTAGAACATGTAAAGTTTAAGAAATGGGAAGAATTATGTTATTCCAAATATACATGTTGTGTTGTATGTTCAATCAAGGTGGAAAATGAGACATTCAGCAAGCCAAGCATTCAGGAAGCAGAATACGTTACCCCTTATAACAGATAGCATAGTAGTTGGTTTGAATTAACCCCTTCACTGACAACAGAAGAAAGCTTTGATGGACAATAAGGGCAGACAAAACAAAACACAATTATTCCTCTTCATACAATCACAACAAGGGGAGAGAAGGAAAGTGGTGTTGTTAGTGGCAGACTGCTTTCACAGTGATGCATTACTTAGTGAAAGTTGGAAGCAATTAATAAAATGCAAAACCCACTAAAATGCAACATTGAAGGAAGGGCATGTAGAAAACAAAGAGAACACTTAGTATACAAATCAACACAGAGCAGAGACTGGTGTTTCTGCCAGGGGCTATTGTAAATTGACACCTCAGCAACCTTTCCAGCATATACTGTCTGCAGCTGTATCATCATCAACATATTAAACATAATAGCTGGGTTAAAATGTGCAACTTCATCAGTTGTGCATCAGTAAAGCAACTTTTTTTGATTATATTCACCTCAATTCAGAGAATATTGGTTCTACTGTATTATAAAGCATCTAGGTAAAAGATATTATACACAGACTGTTTGTATGTTTATATGTTTTGCATTTAAACCACTCCTGTTGAGACACTGATCAGCCATCACTGTCTTTATCAGAGTTTATACTAACAGTACATTAGATCTAAATATAAATTATACTTTTGCTTTGGGGCTGTGAGACTGTTTCTTTTACTATTAATTTTTTAATGTTGAAATAAAAGAAAACTGTGGGACAACAGATTATTCCACTGGAAAAAACAGCTTAACTGTTAGATTTGACTTGTTGATCTCTTGGGACTGCTGTTCTATTTTTGGTAACCTCACCAGGGCATGCCACTGCCTGAGAAGCACTTAGCGGCAAACACAAGTCTGAGGTCTGAAAAAGCTCATGCGCAGCTCTAGAATATCCCCACTAAACTGATTTAGGTCTTCAGTCACAGCTGTACTTAAACACTGAGATCCACTGATATGGAAACCATGTACCTGGCTAAGTCTGAGCAGAAAACAAAACTAAATAATATGGAAGAAACTGAAAAACTACCCCACCTTTCTCTTTCACGTTCAGCGTGAAGTTCTTGATAATGGAGGTTGAATGAGTGTAGATGCCAAACTCATACTCGCGAAGCACATGGCACTCATAGATGCCACCATCATTATAGGTGACATTAATGATTTCAATAGAGAGATCTTGTAAGTCCTGACTCCCATTCCAGGTCAGACGGCCCTTAAATGGTCCACTTAGGTCTGTTGGAGTGCGATCCACATACTTGTATATCTAGGAGAGAGGACAAGCAAGCAGGCAAACATAAAATATACATATACAGAGTCTACACTAGTATAAACAGAGTTATACACATGAGCACCATCAACAGTAATGTAGCAGCAACCTACATGAATTTTGGTAACTTGACTATTGTTTGTTTTTGGCATGTAGTACCAATCCACTCGGGTCTTTGTTTTGACCTCCTCTCTCCTTAAACAGGAGACGCAAATCAATTGCTTGGGTTGTCCCAGGACTGCTTCTGTCTCAGGTGGGCTATCGACACATACTGGTTGGCTCAGATGAACTGGAAGAACATGGAAATTTTACACACATTTAGCTCAGCAGCAAACCTGATGAAAGTTCAATCAAAATGTTCATGTTCAAATGTCCCCTCCCCTGAAAATCATGATTTACTTATTGTAACTTCACTTAGATTTTGGAGTTTCAGTGTGCAGGATGATATATGTACTAATCTCAGTTTGGTTTCTTTTTTTTTTTTAACATCACAGCTAGTTTGGGAGCAAATGCTGGTAAAGCGTGTAACTTACATGGGTGTGATGTGGGAACTTGAAACCTCTAGTACACAAACGCTGAGACCAGACTTTTCACTGAAGTTGGCCACATCATCTTAAACTTTGAAAATAAATACACTATTTGCATATTCATGGATATTTTTAATTACAGAAAAGCAGTGGGTTTCATTACTTTGAATTTTAACAAGTTAATTAAACTTTTTCTGAATAAATTAAGATTAATCACTGGAACAAAGAGTCACCCAACATACAGTGAATGCACAACTATATTCAAAGTCCTAACCCAGCTATAGGTGATGCACAGACTTTAAACAAGGAATCCATTTTTTGGTGTATAACCACAAACTGCATGGTCATTGATGCCATTTTTTGCCTTATTAAACATTCAAACTGCTGTTTTAATCTGTATTCATAAACTCAGGCCCAGTCTTTCTTATTGAGGTCATCCAGTCTTGCACTCTGTGCATTGAATCCAATGTTGAGCAAGATGCAAAACCCACTAAGTATTTAAAAGACTTAATTCTGTTATACAGCTCTGTAAGCACTGGAGAGACTGGAGTCACAATATTGATAGCAGATCCAAGCTCATCCAGGCCAGTAAGCACTAATGATGGCCTCTGCCCATTAGAATTAGCTGGCAGAGGAAAGGAATAAATGGAGGCAGGGAGTACTGGATGCAGGTAGTGTAGGAGGACAGCAAAGTATTGTAAGCAAATAGCAAGAAGGGAAATGATTGGTCTCTAAATTCACTACAAGAAATAGGATCATTAGATATGGAAGGGATTATAAACACAATGGATTTATCTTATAACAATAAATAAGCCAGTAGCCTGATCCCATTCAGCTGGCCACATGGATCTCTGTGTTACTGTGTTGCATGATTGGGTCCAGAGCTCTTATATAACCCAAAGCCCCCCCTGGGCAGACAGTGACAACATTGATTCAATCTCTCTTTTGAAAGAGAGAAGAGAAATGGGGAGATCAGAGAAGGGAAAAGCTTGATCTTGGTGTCCTCTGTTCGATTAATTGAATCATTCATGGCGATGTACAATAGCGCACAGAGCAGACACCAGTGGGGCTGCTCTAAAACTAGGTTTTGAGTTCACAACCAGAGAAGCCATGATGAGTCATTTGTGCGTAGGCCTTACAGTAACGCCGCAAATACACATTCAATATTCACAAACAAACAATTAACATCTTGCACAGTTGTTACTTGTTACTTGTACTTACCGACAAAAACCACAAGAACCAAAGTTTGCAGATGAGCTCTGTTTTGAGTTACCATATTAATCTGTTTCTGCAGCTGCCGGTGGGGAGAGTCTCTCTCACTGTTACTTTCTGGAGAAACCCTGAAGTTGTCTGCAAACGACGCCAAGAGTGAGATAACAGGAGTTGATGAAAGACTTCAGGACCAGGGACAGCGCCTCTCATGGGCAGACCAAGACGCAGGTAAGTTCCCTGGAAATCTCGAACCGACCAGGCTGCTAAAACTATGACTGCTACTAAAGAGACGCAGAAACGACGTTCTTTACGTGCTCATCTACGAATGTCAGTCTTCCACCCAGCTCGCTATTTAGCATCTAACCACAAAGAGCTAACTTCATTATTGCCTCCACTCGGTGAAAAAGTCCGCGGTGTGAGACAGCTATTCGAGCGATGCAACAGTTCTTTCCCCCGCAGCTGCCATTCAGTCCAGATCCGTCCAGAAACACAGCGGCAAATTAAAAAAAAAAAAAAGCGAAGAGGAACCTGTGGATTCTCTAAAGCGGATTTAGTCACTTACTGTGGCGAAATCTGGCGTCTTGTTCACACACTATTACACACACACACTGCAAAAACTGATAAAAAATAGTTCTGTTTTTCTCCCCTCAAAAAATAACCCTGTTTATTAGCTGACGTCTGTTTTCTCCGTTAAGGATGAATGATGACATTTCCCAGCTGCGACTCACTGCCTTTGTTTTTCAGCGCTGGCAGCGGCAGGGGGTTAGATACGCATGCGTGAGTCACTCCCTCCTTCACTACAATGTGCATGAGCATATTATTGTCATTTGGATAGGCCTATCCAACTCGTCATGCAAGCCTGTTTGGATTTGTGTTTCTTTTGGCTGCAGGCGGTTGAGCTATACAAACTAAACAGGGCATATCTTTATATCAAATACAAAAATCCTAAAGCAAATCACCTTCATTAAAGCTCATTCAGTTGAGACTAAAAATTAGACCAAGCTGTCTTTGTCATGTGTTATATAACCTCTTTGTGCAGCTGCTAGCAGAGCTCTTTCCCAGGCATTTTATTTGTTCCAAGTCCGTACTTGCATTATTTATTGTTCAAGTCTTTGCAAAGTTGCAGTTGGTCCAAAGACAAAAACAGGAAGTGTGTTCAGAGGGTACTGTGGTTCAGTTAATGCCTTTCAGGGGCTTAAAATATTGTACATGCCTACAGAAGCCTGGCTGCAGGAATAAAGGGGTGCAGGTTACAAAGTGTGCGTAGTGTACACAGTATGCATGCCTTTCTACTTGTGGTCACACATTAAACTATAAAATAATGATGTACGTGCAAGAAATCATTTATTGGATCCATGTTTTTAAATGATATGAATGCTAAACACATGCATCTGGCTTAATCTATAGCTTTGGCTCACTGCATTGAGGCTGATAAAATACTGTACAGAACATAAACCCACTAACCTAATGATTTTCCATCGTTTGCAGTTTAGCCTTTAAAGACCCTGACCTTTTCTGCCATATTATGTTTATAGTTGGCTGCAGAATCTTCCATCCTGCATGACTGTCTCTCTTTTTATTCATTTTTCTTTGTCTGTCTAGTAACATACAAATCATAGTTTTGTTGTGGTCAGTTATGAAATATGTTACTCAAACTTACACAGCATCAATTGGAAAAATTATGTGAAGCCCCAAAAACTTATGTCAACAAAAAAATTATTGGAGTCAGGAGCAAACTTGGATCCAATCAATAAAACCAGAAAAAAACACACAAAAAAAACCCTGAAATATTCTGCTTTTGCATTTGGATTTTTGTTTCTCTCTGTCTCTTAAATGATTCTGAGACTCCGACCTAGAAAGCAGGATTATTGTGGTGGGGGGAAAAGTGTTTAAGATAAACCTGTGATACAGCATCCCCTGAAAGAGCCCTGATAATCTCCCTGTAATATCATTGCATTTCATCTAGTAGCTATTGTATCTGAAGTAATGGGTGGATTAATCCCAAGGAGAATAGCAATCATGGCTTTGTGAATTTCACCAGTATTTTCTTTTAGCCATGCACAATCTTCTACCCCTACTACTATAGTACTAGTATAAATAATACATTTGTTTTTTTTATTTCACTTTATTTTCGATGTAAATTCTCAAAATATGTATGCCTGTAGTACACATTATATTGAGCTGTAGAACATTGAAAAATATTGAAAGAGTAGGTCCACAGGTTTTTGCACAGATGTTTGGAGTTCTTGGTGCAGGTTTTATTGTAAAAAGAACAGCAAGGAGGTGGTTCACGCTTGTGCTGCTGTCAGCATCAGCAATAGACTGGCACTCTGAAGGAAAGACTAAATACGGCAGGCCTTGTTTGAACCACATTCTGCAGATAAGGAAACCATAGCAACAGTAATACAGAGCCATGGAGACTACAGGATGCCTGCTTAGCAACAGCTTGCAGACTCAGGAAGACAACAGTAAGCTTCAAACCTGACTCTCTGTTTTATTGACACCCAGTGTGTTTGACTTACCTACTACCAAAAGAAAAGCATTCATAGAAGAAAAGTTGAATTTTGAGTTTTCACTCTTAAATTGTTGCTCTTTGTTCAGTCGTGAAGGTTTTTGCCTCAGTCTTCATATGTGATGAATACAGCACATTTTGAGTATTTAAGGGAAAACTTATCACAAAGGCAATTCCAGCTCAGGAGAGTGTGAGGAAAATTTGCGGAGGTGACGTTTAGATTTGCTGCATTAACAGCAGCATAAAGGAGTGTGAGTACAGTAAGAAAATGAGTTTGTAAATAAACTGAGAGCATGTGTTTGTTCATATATGTATACGTGTATGTTCATAGCCCCTCAAGGATGCACTGTGAAGAGCAGCTCTCTAGGGATTTGGAAGGATTTCAAGCTTATAACATGATTACAGCGAAGATAAACCCTGTTGGAAATTGAGATGCAATTCTCATGTGCTGCTTGCTAGAAAAAAAACCTTTTAATCCTGCAATTTGGACAGTGTGAGCAGGACTTTACCCATCTCTGAAAACATCTATCATCCATATTCACTTTTGATCCATGTGTTGGTTGACTGATGTGTGTTCAAATGACTTTGTATTTTGCCATTACAAAAGAGGTGAATTACAAATATAAAATATTATAATACAATGCAAGCAGGCATATGCATCTAACTGTTTATTGCCATTTTGGTGTGGAACACGAAACAGTTACATGCTACATCACAAAATAACATTCAAATCAAGCCTGAGATCACACAGACACTGCCCTATGCATGTAGATATATAAAAGCACAAGCATATACTCGCACACACTGTCCTCCTAAATATAACTCGTGTTGATTTAAACAACTAGAGCAAACATAATGTTGTAGCACTGCAAATCACCACAGGAAGATGTACACACATGCATCCAGAGTAGCTCAGCATGAAGTTATAGGAAGCCATGTCCCCTCGTGAGGCAGTCACACAGGCCAGCAACACATAGCAGCTTATCTAATTGATAAGGCATATAATCTCAGGGAGCTATCGAACCACACCTCTCATGCACACAGAGCTACAAGGCTGAGCCAGACTCAACCCAGGGCGCTTGGCACAGACCTGTAAGCTAACACTGATAGTAGGTGAAGACTTGTTCCATCTGACCTTCTGATTTGGCGTACAGCCCCCTGCAGGAATACTCACTTTCTATTATAAGACACAGCACACTGTGCATCAAGTAAATCATCAAACCAGAAAAATGCTGGACTCTTGCTGCCCCAGCTTGTCTTCTGAAGGTGACTCCAACTGGCTTTCAAGTTTTGTAAACTACTTTTAGTTTCACTTTGTTAGCTTGTTGATTGTACAGAAATCTCATTAAAATCAAAAGGGCTTAGAGAAGAAGGTTAGATGACCTATATGTGTGCCAGACAGAGAATAATGGAGACAAATATTGTAGTTTAACAAGAAATATTGGTGGAGACATGCAGGTTGTCACCTTTACACAAGGGAGCGGTTGTTGTGAACAAGAAAGAACACGGAAGCAAGAAGTGTCACCTTGTGTTCTTTCAGCTGTAGTTTATTATCTTAATTAGGATATGGTAACGAACGGAGCCTGTCTTATAGGCTGATATTTACTCCTGACTGGGAAACTATTTAGACAAGATGACAGATTGTCACACGGCTGCTTGTTGCAATAAATTATTTCTGTCTAGAAGTAGAGATAATTAAAAATAATGCAACCAAAATCTTTTAAAGCTAGTGCAAATTCAGATCGAGGTCACACGGATCATTCTTTAACAAAACAAAAGAGAATATTATATTAAACATGGATGACTTAGCTATTTTAGGCTGAATATGAAAGAGCAAAAACAGGCAGTGGACTGAGACGTAATGCTCAGAGAGCATAATAAAACAACACATTTTTCAGCATTTATCCACTTTCAGATCTGGTTTCTTCTCATTAGACACCCATATGTCATCAGTGTCTGTATGTCCAGTTGTATTTTCTGTTGTGATCTGACTAAGCTTCTGTTTTGCTGTGACATTAGGTTGCAGCTGTTCTTGGCTCTGTAGCATCTGGCAGTCCAGTAACGTGTCAGGATTGTTGCTCCGGACATTGTCACTCGCCTGCTGGTCAGAAATGCGACTCTCTAGTTTATAGTTACCAAGACCTCTGCTCTCTATGGTTTGTTGGCTGGGACTCTGTCTAGCTGGAATACTGTCATGCAGTTGGCCATCAGCAATAGTGTAGTCAGATTCGCCAGGATAATGCTCTCTCTGCCCCTGCTGAGTAGCGCTGTCTGTTTGTGTATAGCTTCTCGTCCCATCTTTTGACTTGCTGTCATATTGCTTGCATTGTCTAATCTGGCCTAATGTGATTTGGAGCTCATTGAGGCGCTGTGATACATATCGTCTCTTCAGTTCCAGCAGCAGTGTTCCATTACGACTCGGGGTTGGCATGCTCATTGGTGTTGACCTCTGTAAAGGAATAGATCACAGCCAATGTATTTGTGTATCTATGAAAACATGCACATAGTCTCAAGCCACCATGCAAATATTCAAGTGCAGGCATATTCTCTATTCTTCATATTCTTGAGTATTCAATGACACGTTTAGCTGAATAGGAGCAAATGAACATCAATCTGATAGACACAAATTTGAATGACTTTTTTTTTTTTTTTCACCAATCAACTAAATTCATAAAACCTATTAGGCATTTATATGAATGTCGTGGTAAAATATTGAGCAATGAGAAAGTGAAATTAAATCTCAGCATATTGAAATTTGTAGGACATAAAAGAGGCCAGGCTCCAGCAGATCCCTGTGAGCCTAAATAGGAACAGGCGGGTATAGATAATGGATGGATAAGAGAGGGTATTTCTAAGCCCTTCACACAAATTAACTTTCTTGGTTTACATAGTTATATACAGAATGTATTGTATAATATTTCAGCTAATTACCTCAGAATGGTTGCCAGCACTGTTCTCACTCTCTTTTTGCCTTGTGCTCATTTGAGCTTTCTGTTGTAGCTGCATGCTGAGCTGCAAAAAAGACTCATTCATGCGGTCGATTTCTTCCTCTACACAGGACATCTGGAATAGAGGAAATGGTGAAGTACTGTAATGTGTGACACTTCAACTAAAGTTGTTTATGATTTGTAACACAAATACCTGAATTGGTGTCCCTTTTGGTGGTAACCCTGCAGAAATTAAAATGTTTTGATTCTTCATAATTTATAATTGAGTTTGTGTAAATTGTCTGCATTTATAGATAGTTTGTTAAAATGTTTCTTTCTACAGGTTATGCATCCTTATCATAATAACTATGAATGCTGTAAATAATGATAATCATCCTGTAAATAGTTTTGGTCAGAATAAAAGTTTATTATATATTGTCTTACCTAACCGCATTTGAAAACTACCAAAGGTATTACCTGTGTCTGTGTTTTCAGTTGAACTCTGTTTGAGGTTAGAGATGAGCTGCTGTAGTTTGAAATATTTATATTTCTCAAGTCTAAATTGGAAGAAGGGGAGAAAAGGTACCTCACTGTAACTGCAGTATTTTGCTTGAAGAAAGTACTTTATTATTGCTGTGGGCTTTATCTTTCTTACCAACCTGCTCGCTAATAGATGCTCAGTGAACTGTGCTTCAGTGGGAACTCTTATGTTGAGAAATTCCTCAACTAATTCACTGTGCTGCTCCTGTGAAGCATCAAATTTTGACTGTAAGAAAAGGATGCCAAGTTATGTGCCCACTACTGCAATATGAGGATGATGTGTAAGGCTGAAATAGCACTTGCACACCTCTGAAGTGCTGTATTTGAAAGAAAAGTTGAACAGCTGAAGGCTTAGAGCTGAAATGGCCTCATGAAGAGTTTGCATAAAGCTGTGGGGTTTGGATACTGGATAAACAAAAAACAAATCATATTGTCATCATATTTTCCAAAGATGATTATGTGTTTTGTGCTATCAAAAATAATTGCCAGGGCTAGTATATCGTACTACACACTACTGTTACTACAAAACCAGGACACAAGATTAGGTTTTCAGGACTCTCCAATGACCACTTTCCAATTACCTGATGCTATATAGGCCATAGATTGGAGGATGACAGAGATAAAATGGCCCACGTTCTGAAGCTTTGCCTCTAACATATAAAGGATTTGATTGCTCCCATCAAAATAAAAGTCCTCTGAGCAATGTGCCAGAAGAGCATCATTGGAAGATGAAGCGACAGGGATTGACTTGGCCAGGAGCAGAAGCACTGAGGGAAACAGGGGACAGTTTGCAAGCAACTGCATCACATGGCAACCAAAGAGGAAAACAGCAGAGTGATGGGGTGAGAGGGTGTCCAGTGCAGTCAGGATGAGTTGTCCTTCATGCTTCTCATGGACAGAATGTTCTGGAACTGCTAAATAAATAGAAAATTTGTTAGTGAGGTCTCACAATTAACATAATTTGGTGTTACAAACATTATGATTTTAATTTATCTTTCTGAGATTCTGGATAAAGCACTGAAACCTTTTCAGAGTGTTTCTGTACCGTTGTGCAGATGCTGACTAGACTCAGCTGTGGTGAGGTTCAGTAAAGACTCATGAATTTCCTGCAGGGTCTTGAATAGAGGAGATATGGTGACCAGTTTGGACAGGTCATGATCACTTAAACAAGCTGGGGTTTGTAGATTGACTGGAGAAGAAAGAAGTAATGTATTAGTAACATATACTATAACATCCTAAAATGTGACAACTATTCAAAAGATTTGTTCTTAACCTGGCTCATGGGGAAGGGCTTCAGCTTTAGTGATATTCATCAATGGAAACTGTGAATATAATGAAAAATAAATAACAATACTCCAATTATTTTTCTATGAAATGCCAAAAATAAACAAATACCACTACATTACCTGTGTATAACACATGTTAGTGTCACCAGCTTGTGGCTCACATTCCTCTCCTGTCAGCCTGCATAACAGGGCTTCCACTGACTTGAGAAGAGTTCCCAGTAAAACTATAGAGCCCTCATCTGAGGTCATGCAAAAGATAGTTTAGGGTAAAAAACTTTTAATAAAAGATGTAACATACATTTCAGCTCTTCACAGCACAAACAAACATGGTGTAAAGAGGAAAACAGTACAGTGCTTCAATAATTCATTCTGTACTTCCTGTTTAAACAGTGCACTCCATTAGTGCTTCTCTATCCACCTATGATTAGTCTCAATATTGTTAATGGAATAGTGCATCATTTTAGGAAATACAATTATTTGCTTTCTTGCTGAGATGTAGTTGAGACCACTCGTGTATTTGGTAGAAGCTGGAGACAGCATTTGTAAAAGCTCCCTGATCGACATATTTAATTTGTTTAATATATACAGAAACCAAAGTCTGATCATGACAATTTGTGGTTTTACACAGGTCTATGTGCAGATTACATAAAGAAGACAAAGACTTTTCATTTCTGATATTTAGAGTTGCTGACTGATACATTTATTTACCTTCAGGCAGAGCCAGGCTAGTTGTTTCCCCATGTTTACAGTCCCTGTACTAAGCTAAACAAACACACTGCTCGCTGTGGCTTCAAATTTACGGTACAGGTTTGAAAGTGGTATTGATTCTCTCATCCAACTCTCAGCAGGAAAGTGAATATGCATATACTGTTTCCCATCAAGAAGTAGTTTTTCTTTACTAGAAAAAATGCTTTCCTCTCTCCCATTATGCATTGATTTATAGATATACCCTAATCAATCACATATATCACTATTCAGTTTTACCGTGTGTATTTATTGCTCCTCCACTGCTGCTGGATGGTATATCCTTCATATTATCCTTCTGGTTTAGCAGCTCTTTAATAAGACTTAGTTTTTTATGATCCATATTCTCAAATATATTCTACAAAAAAAGTTCAAAATATTATACAAATCTAGTTTCCAATTAGATTTTTGAAGAATTACTCAATGCACTCATATTTTGTTGCTATAGTAAAACTCACCTTGAGTGTTTCAGTTTGTTCACAAATGTTTTTGTAAAACTCTGCTGTGTCTTTGCGGTGTCGAGCCAGTTGTGAAGCAATGTGGAGGTTCTGGTCCTCTAGTTTGTCATATAAGGTTTTGACATTAAACTCCTCCAAATCACCGTGCCCTAACACACTTCCTAAACAGGAGCAGCATCATGTCAGTAATGTGCAAGTTAGAAATGGGCTGAAATAAAGAGGGTAAAGAAAGTCGCATCATTTTTCATCTTCCAAAAGAATTGAGAAGATGGTCTCATGATAAATGGCTGCAGCGTAAAATCAAAAGCTTCCTTAGGTGGGCTCCTTAATAATTCAGTTGAGCTACTCTGGCCTTGTAGACAGTCAGAGATGGAGCGTGCAATGGCTAATAAATGCTTGCATTAAAATTGAAGACACTAACTAGAGATAACAGCACAGGCCATTAGACTGTGATACTAGCCTCTTTTTTTTCATCATTCAAATGGCAAACAGACTGTTAACTGATATCTGCTCATGTGTCATGGTTTCATAATGACCAGAACAATGGACATTTTAAGTACCCTATCACTCTAAGTGAGGAACATTAAAGCCACTTCTACCTTACCTAGTCATTTGAAACACTGTCACGCACAACGCAAATGTTAGCATGATAAGCATGATTAACATGATTAACAATAGCTTAACTTAAGCATGTTAACCCTGTCATTCTAAGCATATTAGCATGTTTGTAATGTAAGTTACTTAGGCACTTTTGTACAGTGTGCTGACTGATTGTAGTCAAACATATCAAATTGTGAAAATCCATCCATCCATTAGCTTTACTGACAATCCCTATCATGGATTTCCAGGATTTATTGTGAAAGTTGCAGATATAATTTTAAAATGCACTTCGCAACGTTTAAGATCTGAGTGGCCTACAAATGCACAGCCACCAGAACAAATACATACCTCCCTTTGAAACAGTGGGCTCCTCAGCTTCTGCCCCTTCTCCTACACTCCTGCAGCCTGGGACAGCACTTACGCTTGGCAGAGCCAGGCTGAAACATAATACAAGCCACTCCATTATTGACACCATGTTTTTTTTTTTTTTGTCACACCTTTACATGTCTTGTTACTTGATTTTGTATGAGACTAAGTGGAGGGTGCCGTGCTGCTTTGAACATACACCAATCAGCCACAACATTATGACCACTGACAAGTACAGTCAATAATATTATCTCATTACAGTTAGTATGTGGGGTGTATTAAGCAAAAGTGAACCTCAAAGTTGTTGGAGGCAGGAAAAAAAGGAACTTTGACTTTGACAAGGGCCAAATTGTGCTGCTAGATGACTGGGTCAGAGCATCTCCCAAACCTCAGTTCTTATTGGGTGTTCAGGGTCCACAGTGGTTGGTACCAACCAAAAGTTGTCTAAGGAAGTATAAGCAATGAAGTGATTGCATGATGGGCACCCAGGGATCACTGTTGATGAGGTTGATCTACTGTAGATTAAATGTTTAAACGTCATTCATCCTTTTCAAAAGATTTTTTTGAATCTTTATTAAAATGGATGACAATGATAAATACTGTACATTGGTTTCTATAAGGAGAAACATTCAGCAGATGTAGTTGTGATATCACAATTAGAGGGGGGAGTCTTGAATTTGTCTAAAAAATGATCTCTGACTTGTCATCACACCCACAGTTGACTGCTTTATTTTTCACTGGGTGGCAGACAAGTGTGTGCTATTCCTGACAGTATAACTATGAAAGCAAACAGATTCATAGAAGATGCACATCGAGCTGCAGAGTAATACGAGTGCCAACCTACTACTGCATTGACTCCTGTGTACACAGTGCAAAGTAGGTGGTTATAATGTTATGGCTGAACACTGTATAAGCCACACATAATCAAAATGGGTAAAACTAAATGGGACAGACCTGTCTCCATTGCAAACACACTCCACTGGACAGAAGGGCTCCCCAAGGCTTCGCCACTTTGGCTTTGTTCTCCAATGAGAGACAAGCTTTGCTTTGTTGGGTTGTAGAACTAGCACCGTAGTGGTGAGAACTACAGCGAGAACCAGCAGCAGACTCAGAATCCCTGCACACATTCAGCATCTTGTCACAAACAAAATGTCAAGTGCTAATTTGCTGAAGTCATACTAGAACATGACCAAATGAGTGAACATTAAAGGCTAACAGTGAGGACACACACCTGATATCATTCCCCAGTCAGGTAGAAGGTTTAGTTTGTGCTGCTTGACAATCCCATACTTGACCAGCTGTGCTGGAGTCATGGGCTGGAAGACAGCAGTCCTGGGGTCGCAGTCACTCCCTTCCTCACTGACCACCACCACCATACTCCTCTCTGGGACAGCACTGTCCACAAACACATACTTCCCTGGCTCTGAAAACACATGGGCAAACCTGAGAATGAAGAAGCACTGGTGGTCAAGAGGGAATATAGTCACATGTGATTGCACATAATCAACATTTAAGGTTCTAGATGCAGTGTAGACTTAACACTACCTTGTAGAGTTGAAGTTTGAATGTTTCATGAGCATCTGCAGATGTCTGAAGGCACCAAAGTCCCAGCTGGGGTTACTGTTAAACAGGTGGTCCTTTTGATAAACTGGGAAGTGACTCAAACGGCGGTCTTAGGGGTATAATTGAGTTTAGAGCAAGATTACAATATTAAACGAAAATTAAATCAAAATTTCATGATTAAAACAATATTCATGTATGAAGTGAAATAAATCAGCACCAGTGTGATTGATGGTGAGATGAAAAATGAGCATGTCGCCGAAAGACAGACAAGCAATGGGGTTGGGAATTCGAGGAAGGACGATCAGGTCAGCATCATCCTTATCATCCTCTGCGTCTCTCTTCTTTCGGGATCTTGTATTGAGGAACTGTGTTTGTCCTGAGTAAAGATACATCAGTATACAGCTAACCAGCTCTGGATTTTGATGATGAAGTTATAGTGTCCCTAAATTATACTAAACATAAGAATCAAATACATTGAGCTGAGATTAAAGAGTAATAAAAACAAAACAGTAGTCAATATTTCAGGTTAAGTCTAGTCACCTGACAGGAATTGACTGATCAGGTTTCTTTGTGTAGGAATCCAACCAAACACTCCTTCAGAATCAAACTGGACCAAATGAATTTTCCCACTATACTTTGCATGGACATCTGGTCCTAAAATATCCTTTACAGTCTGTGGAAAAACAGAAAGACACTAATCACTGATGACGTTAAATTGCCCATAGATGTGAATGAGAGCTTGATCTTGATCTCTATGCATCTTTCCTCTGATAGACTGGTGCTCTGTCCAGGGTGTACCCTGCCTCTCACCAAATGTCAGATGAGATTGGCTCCAGCTCCCCCTCGATATGATACGTAGTACAGATAATGGATGGCTGTATGAATCTGGTATACACAATGCTGATGCAGAGACACACACAAAATGTTCTTGAGGATGAAATTTGTGGAAAATGTACGTAAGTAGCTATCTTGTTCAACTACTAAATACCTTTTCTTGCGTGGAGAAAGGAGTTCACGGTTTATCACTTCCCTGTCTCCCTAATGCAATGGTATCGCAAAATCTGCAGCTACATAAGTTTTCCCAGGAGTCCTGCTGAGGCGGGCCAAGAACCTGATAAATGCTGTATCAGACTTTCCTCTATATCAGACTCATCAGTCTAGCTAAACCCTAAACCCTATGGGCTCCATCAGTACAATACTAATACTTTTTTGAGCTTTTTTTTATCTGGATATAGCAGCCCTTGAAAATTCTTCCTCTCACCTATATTCAGACTTAGTGTAATTGGTCAGTAAGTAAAAAATACAATGTGTGTAGCTCATTATCAGTTTGTAAATGGCCCTATTGCCTTTCCCTCACCCTGGTCTGGACCATGCTGTTTCTTTCTTTGAGGCTGAACAGCAGGTGTCCATCTGGTGAGAACTGGCCAGAGAGCTGAGGCAGTCTGGAAAGGCAGGACGTGTTGCAAAGCTCCTCGGCAGACACATATCGCTCACACTGGCAGCTAGGGCATCAGGACCAGGCAGATGGGATGAGAGACAGAAAGACAGGCAGCATATTAGACATTTCACCACTTAGAGATAATGAGTAATCTAGTTAATGTGACTTTAACAGGTTTACTTGTCAAACAGTACTTGACTTTGTACATTAGACTGTTGTAAACAAGGTGAATTTAAAAATAAAAGTAAAAGATTCACATTCCCATCTCCACATCCAGAGTTCCTCCATGTGGTCCACAGGTGACATTACAGGAGTGAAGGGAAGGTGACACACATTCTCTGGATGCTGCCAGGCGTACCTGTCCTGTGGCACACCGCCTATTCACCTAACACACATATACAGACATAAACATCTTCATAAACAGCAACACAGACATTGCTGGTCATTGCATCAATCATCACTGAACTAGAGAATAAGAGTATTCCCCCCCCCCCAGTAAGCAAACACTCCTTAAATCAATGCAGTGTTTTTCAGATTTTAAGAATGACAAGGTATTTTCTAGAATTGCTCAATAACAGAAAAAACAGAAAACACCTAGAACATATGGGGAAAAAAAATTTCTGATTTTAGATCTGGTACCAACCTCAGGCTGACAGTCTAATCCACTGTCAGTGGTAGAGCTTTTGAAATCCAGCTCATTGTAGAAGATAAAACCAGTTCTGCATAGACACGAACCATCTGAGTGCTGGAACGCACGGTTCTTACCAATACAGGTACAAGAAGAAGAACCTGAGAAAACAGGTGTGACATACCACAGAAATATGATGATGCACAAGATACTTTTCTGGACAGTTGAAGTAGTATTTCAAAAAGCATAAGGTAGAGCCTACTAAAAAAACTCACACTTTTTAATTTCAATTGATAAAACATAGTATTTGTTCACTTGAAGTAATTTACAGCATACAACAAAACAAAGTGCATGCCTGTGCAGTATCTCTATAAAACATTCAATGATTCAAAATTGTATCTCATAATATTTGTATTTTTAAGTTGAATTGTAATTTGATCTTATGTATGCATGAAAATAAAAAAGTGAAATACATTATTAAAAATATAAACCCCAAAATACAACGTGATTGCAATAAGTCAGTCTTCCGGCAATTGCTGCAGTGTATGTGATAGCATCTCTCAATTCCAGTCAAGGCTAATTGAATTATAAAGATTAAAAATGAACCTATAAGCACCACAGCTTTCACATTTAGACTGGGTTGTGTCTAACGCAGAATAGGTTCACATGGGAGGGGATTGCATGATTAAATAAGAAACCAGATTGTATATAAGTCATAAAGATGGAAGACGGTACAAATGTCCTTGGATATGTACTTGCAGTTTTAGAACCATTATGCCTCCATCTCAAACACATCTGTGCAGAATAGTAGAACATTGCTCTACAGATTTGTGCAAAACTGGTATCATGCATACCAAGGAGGATGAAATATGCAATCAAAAATAAATGCAGATATAAAAAATACTAAAAGAATTCACTGACTAACGAGGGGTGTATTGAATTTTGTTGCAACTGGCTTTTAAATATGGATCTTTTCATTATCCATCATCAAAGTTTTTTGAGAACTTTAACTTTCTATCTGGGTAGTGTGAAGTCTTTTAATAGTTTTTTCTTTAAAAACAGTGAGTTGGATGAACTCTCAAGTTTATTCATTCAACTCATTATTTCAAGTCAAAGTAAATCATTTTATATGTTCTGTAAATACTGTATTTAAATTAATGAAAAGGCATTAGTTGATTTTACAACATTTCTGATGATTGACAGTGTTGGGCCTAAGCTTAAAGCTAATGCAGTTGTAGTAAGTGGATTAATTAATTACTTAACATTTAATGATCAGGACCAGGGATGTACTCAGTTTTGTTGTATACTGTATGTGATCATCTGCTAGGGACTAACCAGCATATGAGGTGGAAGAGCTGCCACAGGGAAAGCAAGCCTTCTGGGCAGGCAGGTGGTTGAAGGTGCCAGCTGGACATGGGTGACAATCACTCATTTTCTCAGCATGGGTGAGGTTGCCAAAGGAGCCGGGGGAGCAGGGCATCGGTTGAGTGGATCCCATGGGACAAATATACCCAAGTGGGCAGGGGTTACTCTTGTAGTGGTCAGTACCTGTTCAATTAAAATCAATTCACATTGGAATTGGAAAACTATTGTAAATAAGAGTTGAGATCTGGAAGGATTTGTTGTGGTGTGGAAACTACCTGGGGGACAAAAGTATCCTGGTGGACATGGAAGGCATTGTGGAACTGGGGAGAGGTATGGACGATAGGTGCCCCCCTCACACACACTACAGCAGCTGTTTTTGAATCCTCTGAGCTCAGTGGTGTTGACTGGCATGGAGCCCCCATCACAGGACTTCATGACAGAGCTGTTGGCTGGACAGTAGTAGGGAAAGTGACAGCTGTGGACCATAGGAACAGGGTTATTTATACAGCTTTAACCTAGACCCAGTACAACCAGTCCAAAGCCATTAACCTGTCATCAACAATTAAAGTCCTTAATTTCCATTATAATCTTACTAATGTGTTTCCACGCCAGGTTTTAGGGCATTAGACCTTTCATACACTCACAGTTGATTGGGGGTATTGTAGGAATGGGATCCCTCAGGACAAAAATAACCTTCAGGACAGACCTGAGGCTCAGCTGTTTGAGGTCCACAGTATGAGCCAGCTCTACACAGCCTCTCTGAGACTGCACCTGGATCACAGGGAGAAAAAAATCATTATGGTAAAACCTTGTTACTTTGCTAATATATACTAACGTTCTAAACCGTGTTGAAAAACCTACCCATGGGACATTGATAAGAGGCCCTGCAGGGGATCCCCTCCACATTGGGTATCCCTGTAGCCCAAGGGTCAGGGCAGAAGGTTCCCCCTGCACAGGGTTCACACTGGCTTGGTGCAGCAGCTCCTGGGAGAGTCCTCTTAGTGCCTGCGGGGCAGAGGATGGGGGGTCCAGACCCACTGCACCAGTGACCAGGTGGACAGGGACTGTTAGAATAGTGTGTAAGCTCTGGGGAAAAAAAACATTACTTCAACCTTAAAGCTGATCACAAAACAAGATATTTACTAGTCAAGTTACCATCTGCTGGGCATCATCTAGGTGACAATATGGTTTCATTTAAAAACATTAAGCATATCTGAGGGATATCATAAAAACAGAATGTTCTTTTTAAATCCAACATCAAACTATTTCTGCAGCCTGAAGGATGAAAAGTTTCAAATTTAGTGCAATCACATTATACCTCTTCTACTCTTGTCTCAGGTGAAAGCTCTGGTGCTTGTATAATAATGTTCATACATTTACAAATTACAACCTGAAAAGGCAATTTGGTTTGAACAGTCCTAGTCCTTGCAAATGTAAATTCAAAGCCACCAAAGAGGCATGGTAAGGTGTGTTCTGCACTTTGTTATACAGTAAGATATAGCAGAATGAAAAAGATAGGGGTGAGAATGAAATATATCATTTCTATTAAATTTGTGTATGTAATTTTAGTTCATTAGTGGGTATAACACGTAAGATGCAGCATGCCAGACCTGTGCTGTTACAGTGTGAACCAGCAGGGCAGGGCAGGCACTCGCCCTTGCTGCCTGCTCCTGGGGAAGCGCGATATGTGTAAACTGGACATGGCCTGGGTCCTGCACCTCCATTGAAGTCACTGCCAGGTAGACCATCACAGTAATGACCAGGAGGACACAAATGAAGAACTGGGTCTCCTGTAGACAAAATAAAGAGTAGGACTGTCCTAGTTTACTTTAATTCATAGCCTGTGGTTTTAGCAGTCCTAGGATCCTACTGGCATCTGCTTACACTCAATCCATATTAGACATACAGTAATTGTAGAAGAGCAAGCATAAGGAGTGACACCTGCCCATCTAGTCCAAAGATGAGTTCTCAAACTACAATATGCTTTTACCTTTGATTGTCTGAATCAGTGCCTCAAAGCCATTCATTTTCATCACTTCTCAAAACTCAGTTGTCAAAAAAAGACCATTTTATAATTTTATTTAAATTTAAAAACATTCCTACCAGGTTTACACCAGTACTTAGATGGGCAGGGTAAGCAGTCCTGGGGGCTGGCACCTCCTGGAGAGCTTCTGAAAGTATTTGCTGGACATAACCAAGCCTCCTCTGTGCCCTCAGGACAAAAGAAACCTAGAATACAGAATGCAATTAGTTTTTAACCAGTTATTTTCAATAGCTAAACTATAAACTTGTTATATTATGTTTTTTTGTTTTTAAATTTGATGTACTGTACCTGCTGGACATGGTCCAGCACACCGTATGCCCCATTGGCAGTGGCTGAAGTTAGACAGTGAATGCTGAGGGGTGAAATCTGCACTCCCAGAAAGACAAAGATACCCTGCAGCACACACACCCTGGATCATACCAGCCCTGGACAAAATATACACACAGTTACAACACATATACACACAAGAATGTTTAAGAGACACTTAAATACCTGCTTTACTAGATAAACAGATAATTAATTTGTTACATTTCACCTTTTATACTCAAATGACCGTTTATTATAGCCATGCATAGTCAGGTGTTAATTTGACTGTTCAGTGAACCATGACGCCTGAACATGATATACTCCCACATTCTGCTAATTGTGAGTATAATTAAAGCAGAAATGAGCATTTGCCCTTGAGCATGTTTATGTAAGTGTGGCTAATGTAACTACATTTGTGTCTGTCTTTCTACATGTCAACATGCCATGCAAGTGTGAGTGTACATTTGAGTGCATCTATATGTATGTACAGGGGCTGTACCTGCAGAACCTCCCTGGAGGGCAGGGTCTACACTCTCTCTCTTCCTGTAGTCCTCCCTGGTTTGAATGGGTGTAGGTCCCATTAGGACAAGGATGAGGCACCATGGTGGCTGCAGAAAAAGATGCAGTAGAACAGAGAAAAGCTGTGTGATTAATAATATAGTTATTGTCCTAAAGGTCTGCCTCTGTAACAGACTAATATGTATTTTTTTGGCGGGGTTTTAATAAAACAAAGGTCTTAGAGTTAGCTTTATGGTAATTTTTGCTCTTTTCAGCATGACTTACACTGTTACACACAAACTCAGGGAATAGTTTATTATTTTGGAAAATATATGCAAGTTTAAAAGTTTCTTCCTGAAGGTTAAATGAGAGAATTAATGCAATTCCCATGTCAGTACAGATAAAGCTACAGCCAGTAGTCCAAAACCTCCCCCCTCCTAAAATTACAATCTGATTATTTTTAAACTTTAATTTTTATCCAGAATATGCAAACAAGACATAGTGTGACTAGTCAGGTGTAGAGATGCTGATAGGCAGATATAAATTAAAGCTGCTATTCCCTATAGTGAAAAGTGTATGTGTACCTGCAGGGCAGAAAGAGTGTGGTGGGCAGGGCTGTGGCTCTCCCACTATGGTCTCCTCACAGTAGAAACCAGGTCGACAGGGGATGCAGCTTTCTGAACCCGGGTTTGGCTGGTACTCTCCTGTGGGACAAGGTAAGGCCAAGGCAGAGCCTTCTGGACAGTAGTGGCCCTAGTGAGAAAGAAAATGACAAAGGTGCCTCTGAGAGATTGAATTTGATGAAGCAGAACATTTGTACTAAACAATATGGCACAGATAAAATCAACAATCAAATGCCAAAGGGCAGTAAAGGGAATTTGATGGATTTTAATGGGCAATATTCCAGCGGAGGAGAGCTAGAGAGACGAACAAGAGTGTATGAATAAGCCTTACCTTAGGACAAAGGAAGGCATATGGAGTGGTTGAAGAGAAGTCAAAGGGGCAGAAGAACCCAGCAGCACAGGGGCCACTGGGGCTGGACAGTCCCTCAGTGGAGCAGTAGTGACCTGCAGGACAGGCAGAGCAGCTCTCCATGGACACAGCTCCTATGGTAGGTGGACAACAGATAGCAGCGATGTGATGCTGGTCAGAAAATCAGAGATCCTATTGGGACTCCTTTCAAATGCACATGCCTAACTCACTAAAAGTCAGTACTCTAAAAGTAATTTTATGACGAGTTTAAACAGTAGGCTAACCAGTGGTGTTGCGAATGCTGCCATGAGGGCATGGAATAGGGGTGAGGCACCCTGCTGGACAGTAGTGGCCTTCAGGACAAGGCCCGTTCCTGGGGAAGCTGTCAGAGCTCTGTGGTGTTGGTCCTGTGGCTCCACCTTGGCAGAAATAACCCTGCAAACAAGATCCTACACCAAAACAAAGACACACCCAGATACACATACCTGTGATATGGTTGAACTAGTATAAGTGTGTGTACATCTGGCTAAAAGGCTGAAATAATACCAACAAAAATCTTTTTCACCTTGCGGTGTTGTGGCTCCATATGAACTACAGTACACTCCAGCGAGACACAGGGTGCATATTGAAAGAGAGTGGGCTCCTGTCTGGTTGTTGAAAGTCCCTATAGGACAGGGTTGAGGCAGAGCTGTTCCAGGAGGACAGAAATGACCTATGAAGAGAGCCTTCATTAATATTAATTTTATCATTACATAAGAGTTATGTGTCCAATAGACATTCATTCTATATATAAAAGGGTAAATTATCTGATTTATACTGTAGATTTAAAGCTTATTTTCACTATATTTACCAGCTGGGCAGATATTGGGCTCTCTAGTGGCTGAGGAGGAACACATGGTCCCTTTGGGGCATAATATGCAGTGGGCTGCTCCAGGGGCTGGACTGTAAGTACCAGGCTCACAGGGTACCTCACTTGCAGAGCCAACAGCACAGCTATGGCCAGCGGGGCAGAGGTAGCCATGGGACCCATCTGACGGGGTGGGACTGGAGCTGCCACCCAGACACACATACCTTTAGGCATAAACAGGGAAAACAAATTTAATTTCGCAAATTGCCACCAGCTGCCATTAGTCAAGTTCAACTATATGTTTTCCAAATTTCAGATATGCTTTTAATTTTAGAACAACACAGTAGTTTGGAAAATAGGTGTCAGTGAAGACGGCAGGAAATCAAGTTCACTGGTAGAGCAGGTTGTAATGGGTGATATTCCTGTTTGCAGTGATGACACAACCTAATGTGATACAGTGCTGCTGGAACTAGTATGTTTTCATTCAGGAGACTAATCAGTTTGATTTGCAGTACTTAGTAATAGTAATACAGTATTAGTAGTAAATCCCAATAATTCACATACTGACTATTAAAACTGAATACACTGTGTATTTTTAATGGTAATGCAGCTAACATTAAACATAGGTTTATACTTCTTGTATAAAAATCATACATGGAGTAGAAATATAGCCAGATTCTGAATCCTGAGACACTAAACTTGTTTTAAAGTGGTATTTTATAAATTTAAACTGGTGGATTTTTATCGCTGCATTTTTTTTTTAATAGAGTACACTCATGACCAAATGTATTGATTAGTAAAGTGTCTTAAGTGTGGATCTTGTCCTGCTCCCTATTGTGGTGAGATTCAAGAGTTGATTGAAACAAACATCCAGAAAATCAGAAGTGTTTACCCTGAATGACATGGGAGAGCATCTGAGAGCCGTGTTATTGCAGGTCTGTCACAGAACAGTCCAGAGGGGCAAGGTGGGCACTCCTTAACTCCCCTCAGTCCACTTGAGATGGAAAGAGAGCCTGGGGGACAGGGGAGTGGATAACTGGTGCCAGAGGGGCAGTAGTGGCCAGAAGGGCAAAGCTGGCTTCTGGCAGAAACCCCCTGAGAAGAAGGAGAAACAATAAACGTGATAACACCATTAACTTTTGTACTTTTGATGGAATATTTCTATAACTCTAGATGTATAACTCTATGGTCATACATTGCTTGTATGTAGTAGTCAGTCTTAAAGTGTAATAATGCCTTGAAGACATTATTACATCCCAACAATACAAAAATGAACAGTTAATGAAAAATGAATCCTATCGCAAACAGCAAAAAAAAGAACAACACCTGATACTCGGTCAGGTTTGGGCTGGTTGATCCAGCTGGACAGTAATACCCTGCTTCACAGGGCCCTGTGGGCTGGGACAGACCAGGATGTGAGCAAAACATTCCTGTAAGAAATGCCAACATAAACATCAATATTGTAAACACACTGACATTAATGTATGAACAACACTAATCCTTCCCATACCAGCAGGACACGGCAGGCAGGCATCAGGACTGGAGGCTCCGAGCTGGCTCTGCACAGTGCCAGGTGGGCAAGGGAACTCCAGTCCAAGAGTCAGTCCTGAAGGACAGTAGTATCCAACAGGACACAGTGCAGGCTTTATAGTACCTTCAGCTTAGTCAAACCAAGAAAAATGAATAAAGACATGATATCAGAGGCATATTTAAGCTGAGTTCTCTCACTCTGTAAGATCATTGGATGTCCCTCTGTTTTACTTTAAGATGTATCAGCCCTGCTTCGTTTTGTAGAATCTACACAGAATGGCTTTGGACAGTCCCTTATGGACAGTGTGTGTATTGGTTGCTCTCAAACACAGCTTGTTAATATTTGGCAGTAGCTAGGCAAGGAGTTGTGTCTTTATAACATGACTGTAATCAAAGCTGGGTCCCTTGTTAGACTTACTTATTAAAATAAGTCTTGTGGCTATACTGCAAGTTAATCTATTGTGGCCGCTGCTGGGAATGGGTTCCCAGATGGCTTTTGAAAGCCTAATGTAGAAAAATGCTGAGGAGCTCAAGGATAATCCATATTTCACACCTTGACAGTAATATCCAGGGGTACAGGTGGTGCAGTTGTCTTGATGTGTGTTGCCTCTTTCAGAACTAAATGCTCCTGCAGGACAGGGTATGGGGACTGGTGTTCCACTAGGACAGAAGAAACCAGCTGGGCACAGAGCCTCATCTGTTTTGCTTGAGCCCCAGCCACAATAAAACCCTGCCAAGCATTCACCTAGAGCACAAAAGAGAAAACAAAGGCAGGATATTTTATCTTTAAAATTAGTAAAATCCGAATTTTCATTAAAAAATGTAATTTTACTGACAACCAAAACATGTAGTTTGTCATCCAAGGACCTGAGTTGTTTTATGTCTACCTGCTCTTTGCCCATGTTGGCAAAAACTCCCAGGTGGACAGAGAGATCCAGTTCTGTTGTCAGTTGGGTTTGGCACTGTGGCACCCATTAGACAAAGAAACCCAGGAGCACATGATCCTGAAGCCTCAGTCAAACCTTCAGACCCACAGAACTGGCCAGGTGGACATACTAGGCACTCACCTACAAACACAGATTGACAGCTTTGACTCCAGGCTTAAAAAGCAAAACGAGCTACCTGCCAGTTGTGATCAATCAACACGTCTCTGAGATGGCTGCACACTTACATGCATTGTCAGTGTCTTGAAACAAATTATATTAAGGACGATCTCTCTGGGGGAAAAAACATCTGCTTTGGAGGTTTAGAAACTTTTTTATTCTAGTTATTGCCTCACCTGCATTTTGTCGGAGCACAAAATTGATTTGAATAATCAGTAGTTGATTGAAGTAGTTCATTGCCATCAAAATTATGCCATAAAGGATCATCATTTAGAGTTTTTTAACTGTCTCTCTATTAGTCTTTAAATTATATATATATTTCAAACATTAGACCAGTATAAAATGATTCCACTTGTTTCCTTATTTACAAAAGTTTTGCATTATTACCTGTTGTTGTGAGACCCTGGCTAGGGCTGTAGGTGCCCTTGGGGCAGGGGAGAGGCTGATGGTGTGGACTCTCCCTGGAGCAGATGTATCCAGCTGGGCAGGGCAGTGGGCTGGAGACGCCAGTGGAGTTCCCTCTTGTGGTGCTGGGACTCGGGGACTGGCAGTGGAACCCAGGAGGACAGGGATTACACTCTTTCTGGCCTGATAAATCCTGGAACCAGCCTGGAAATGACATACAGCAAGGAGGGTGGCGGAATTTGTGTAGTACAAAGGAAGGTCATTTAGGCAGAGTTAGGTTTATACAGTAGAATATCTTGCTTACCAAGAGGGCATGGTTTGCAGTCATCTTTCCATTTTGCTCCAGTCTCATTCTGATAAAAACCAGCTGGGCAGGGCAGTGGTTCACTGGTGCCCCCTTCACAGTAGTGGCCTGCTGGACAAATACCTCCAGATATACTTGACATTGGAGTAGCTGTCTGTGATCCTTCTAGACAGTAGAAACCTGGGGAGAAACAAAGCAACATTTGCATATCAAGTAGGGTTAATGTATCATACTGGCTTATCTAAATTAATTCATTCATCATCTATACCTGCTTATTCCTAATTAGGCTCACAGGGATCTGCTGGAGCCTATCCCAGCTCTCTCTGGGTGAAAGGCAGGGGTACACCCTGGACAGCCCATCAGTCCATCTCAGGCATATCTAAATTCTCAGTCTTATTTCTTACCTGGCAGGCATGGTCCAGAGACCGCAGAGAGGCCGGTCTCTGAACAACAGAATCCAGGACTGCAGCTGCGACACTGAGACTCATCCATAAGCCCACTCTGCTCACTGTCAGAAGGTATGAATATTTTAATAACTAAAAACCAGAATTATATGTAGTTCAAAAAAATACTGATCAGTATTACATTAAATACAGGACTTCATGCCCACAGATTTAAAAAATCAAAAAAAATAACACTAGTGGTTACATATTCTGTTTTATCACACTATTATAATCTATTCTAACAAAACATTACATCATTACTTACATCTTTAAACTTTTTTTAAAATATTCCTACTAGCCATAAAGAAAATAATATTTAGACAGAATGTGCAAGTACCTGAATGTTCCTTTCGGGCATGGTTTTGGTATAGAGGTCCTCATAGAGCAGAAGAATCCAGGAGGGCATAGGAATCCAGTCACACCATCTGATGGTGAGGGTTCAGAGGCTCCTCCAACACAGACAAACCCTGCAGCACATGGTCCACTAGGGAAAGTCCTCCCTTTAAACACAGATCATTCAGGCAAGGATTTTCAAACATCCTAATAACGGGGCAGGCATTTCCCCCTAATTGTTTCTACACAAAATCACTACATTTCACCTGCAGCTGTCTGACATATATGAGAAATACATGACAAGTAATTAATTTGGGTCAGAGAAGCATTGTACCTGTTCCTTTACAGTACATCCCAGGGTCACACATTGAGCACTGCCTTTCCTCAACCAATCCTGATATGTTTCCGTAGGTCCCCTCTGGACAGGGATGTTGATTTGCTGATCCAGTGGGACAATAAAACCCTCTCCCACAGGGAAGTGGAAGGGTCATTGCTGATGTGTAGATATACAATTCAGAAGAGACATTTAGTGATGATATAAAGGTTGATTACATTTGTGTTCCCAGCTGCGAAATGGTTTGTTATCCAAGAACTTGTCCATGAATCAGCTTTACCTTGATCTTGACAGTAGAAACCGGCAGGGCATGTCTCACAGCTGCTCTGGCCTTGTCTTAGCTGGTAGCTGCCTGGAAGGCAGGCTGTCTGTCTGACACTGCCCTGAAGCAACCATTAAATTGATTTTACTAGACGTTATATCTAGGGACTAACATGCATCTTCAGATAAAGAACAGGAAATACGACTAATATGATCAAAAAAACTGTGAGTCATACACATCTCATACAATATTCAGCAATGGTGACTGACAGTAGCTTGAAGACTAATACTGGATGGCTGACCTTCTCACAATAATGCCCCACTGAGCAGACATGTTGTTGTGGTCTCTCTGTGCTCTGTCCCTCAGGACAGTAGTAGCCTTCTGCGCACTGGCCACTTGGCTCAGCTCTGCCTCTCTGGTGGCAGTAGTGTCCTGGAGGACACAGCTGGCAAGCCTTGACTGTAGATCCACCCAGGGAACCTGATGGATAAGACACAGTATGCATAGCAGTTGGTTTGGTGTTTTATCCATCCATCTATACATGCATGTGTGCAGAGAGTTTGATGATTTGAAGAAAAAAAAATTACCACATCACATGGTAAGTTGAGGTAATGAAAATATTAAAATAGATAAGAGTGTTAATTTGAAGCAAAGTACACACATATTCCCTCATCAGTTTCTATTTCATAGAAGTACAAAAGAGCTACAGCACATTTTAAAAGGATTCTCGTTGTCTGCCTCAAGAAAAGAATACAATTACACGATTAAACCACTTGCAACTGAAATTATTCTCAGACACCCAAGGGGGAGAAAAGGTTTAATGAAATTTTTCATATTTCTCTGCATCACTGAACTGAAAAGATAGACACTAGTTTATGTAAAGGCATTAGTGGGAAAAACCGACAAAATGAGCAACAAAGAGGATGTGGTGTTTTCTCAATTTAGTACTGTGCCTGATTGTTCATTCATCCTTTAATTCATCCCCTGCCCTTTATTAAAAAGGGCAGAGGATTACTGACTTGTCTCTTTTTTTCAACAGATGTAGCAAATATGTTTTTTAAAATTGTTCACAAAAATCAGTCAGTGGGATTATTAGATTAACTTTTACGGCCTTATTATAAAATGGCAAAATATCACCTTTTATGGTTCCAAGAGGGCAGGGCACAGGAAGAGGAGTTCCAAGAGGGCAGTAGTGTCCTGTTGGACAAGGGGTGGCATGGGGGTCTAAAGAGCCTTTGGGGCAGTAATATTCTGCTGGACAGGTCCCTGCTGGGGAGTCTAAACCAGTCTGGTTACAGTAAGAGCCAGCCTCACAGAGCCTGGGGTAGGTAGAGCCCAGTGGACAATAGAAACCTGAAAAATAGCCACACAAATATCACTGAAATAAATCAGCTTCATCAAGACCAAACATTGTCAAAATGATGACTGTTCCTATGCACATGCTCCCTCTCAAGATTGATGGTTGATGAACTATGAACCTTTTATTCCCACACTCTTATAATCTTATTTCTCATATTTATAGTTAACCACCAGATTTTTCAGGCCTTCAGGTCAGAATATATATATATATAATAAAACCATCAGCATCCACCTTTTGCTGCCTTCATTGAGTTACTATGCTATGAAGATAGTGTTGTTAAAAAAATGGTAATTCATTCTCCAATCCATCTAGTCGTACTTTAACATTTCAGCTATCATCAAAAGTCAAGACAAAGTGGTATTCTAGCTAAAATACGCCGCACACAAGTTAAATCTGACAAATCATATGTCACAGCATTACAGTGACTATCATGTCATGAGCAAGGAAGACCTATGCACCTGAAGGGATGAACAAAGTACAGTATCACATCAAGTGCACACTGTCAGGATTTACCTACCTCTAGGGCATGTATCTCCTTTGTAGGTGGAACATGCATAATGCGTATTCTTGAGACATGGTGAGTGAGTCACAATATGGTCTGAATCTGCCTGGGGCTCCGTTACCTCTTCAGTCCAGCCAGCATCACTCCCTATAATAAAATATGGCAGATAGAGAATGAAAGTTAATGTAGACTGGAAAAGAAAGAAAAGCTGTTCTTTCTACATTTAATTTAGCAGTTCTGACTGGAATAACATCTTTGAACAGGGTAACACTGTAAGGCAATGATTAATTGGATAATGCTTTAGGGGTAGGTCAATCTACCCCTAAAGCATTATGTACCGTGACACGTACGGCTTCTCACACTGGTTGAAATAATCTGAATAAAGTGATGTACTGCCATTTTAGTAGAAGCCTTTATCATATTTTTACAAACAGTAGACACCTATGTTTACCAGAATTACTGGAGTTGTCGAAGCAGGACATATTGTGCATCCAGAAGGCAGTCTCTGTCTTTGTGCTGTAAACCTCCAGTATTTTATGAAGACAGCTGAACAAAGAGGAGTTAACCTGAGGTGTGGGGCTATCTGCACCTCCAGAACAGAAGAAACCTGCAAAACACAGACCTAACACAGAGCAGTGTTATAAAAGGCCTGATAATCATACTGTACTGCCACTCAGTTTCAGTATTCTAATTAATATTTTAATGCCTGAAAAGCTTCTAACCTAGACTAACCTGTATGTATTTATGTTGTACAGGTTTTACACAACTGACTCTATACTGTCGACTTGAGCAGTGGTAAGATTGACTGTTTTCATCTAATGAAGAACCAAGTGAAGTCCCTCACCTGTGGGCTGTGAGGCTCCAGGACTGTGGCAGTATTTCCCTGGGGAGCAAAGTTGACAGTGAGAGGAGGAGGAAGCTCCGGGCTCTGGAAGGAAGCTCCCAGCTGGACAGGGTTTGGGTGACCAACTGCCCTGAGGACAGAAGTGTCCCATGGGACAAACATCTCCATAAGGCTGGGAGACAGGAGAAGGCTCAGTGGACCCCAGGGAACAAAAATGTCCTGTGGTAGACAATGTGGTTAGGCATTTCACTGAGAGTACTAGAGTTTACAGTGTAGGATAAGTGAAGCATGAGATTCAGAGGCCACTGTGCCTTAATACAGTGCAGAAATACAATAAAAGATGAGACTCTTATGCTGTTGTTCAATTCTCTGACATTATTTCCCTGGGTGATAGTGAAGTGTCAGACCTGGGCTGCAGGGTCCAGACGGGTCTGTGAGAGCACTGCTGTTACAGAAGGAGCCAGGGGGGCAGGGGTAGCAGTCACTGTGAGACGTCCTGCCAAATAATGGACTGACGTGGCCAATCGGACATGGAGATGGCACAGATGAACCTTCAATGCAGTAGAAACCTGAGCAAGGTAAAGTGTCTCATTTTAGATTAAGCTTTGTTTCCCTTTGTACAATTTTACTGTCTACAGTTGTGAGTTCACAGGATTTTTTTAATTACCTGGTGGACAGGTGTTACAAGTAGTCTGTCCAGGTAAAGATTGAAAAGTACCAGGGCTACAGATTGTGGGCTTGGCACTACCAGGTGGGCACGCATGGCCAGGTGGACACTGACATCCTGTGACACACTCAGATAAAGTAAAATTCACACTCTCATCTGTAGCCACCTTCTTTAAAATGAAAACAAAAGTCATTTGCATATAAAATAGAAGAGAAGCGAAGAGGAGCAGCAGGTACCCTCATTCTGACAGCAACAAGTTGGGGATATTTATAGGATCTGGTCCATTTCATGCTTAAATTAGCAAAACGTCTTCTCGATTAAAAGTGAAACGGGGATGAGGATGGCTTTCAGACAATCTTTGGGCGTGTATGTAACATAAGAAGAGGAGGAAAGCTCATCTGATGCATAAAATCACCTCCAGGGTACATGCAGAATTTGGTTTCTGATATATATAATGGAATCTGCTACACATCCACAGGGCCAGTTATTACACCAGTTACAGACAACTACATGTGGTGAGCAGATAAAAATACTATCTCATAGAAAAGACTTTGAAGTAACATATTACAGTTGAAATCAATGTTATAAAGGTTGGTCCTAATGACTTACATGCCAGTAGCTAACACAATTAGCATACTCCGGTCAGCCACAGCATTTACTACTGTAAAGCAAACACTGATTATCTTGTTACAGTGGCATCTGTGTGTGTGTGCAGTAAATTAGGCAGCAAGTAAACATTCAGATCTCAAAGTTGATGTGGTGGAAGCAGGAAAAACAGGCGAGGGTAAGGATCTACGGTCTTTTTGTAAGGTAAGGTCTTTTTGGTGTTCCTGGTCTGCTTCTAAGGAAGGACAAGCAGTGAAGCAGCGACATGTGATGGGCAAGGCTTACCTACTGTAGATCAAATTTTCAATTACAACCATCTTTTTCAAAAGCTTAATTTTGTTTGAATCTTTTTCTAAATGGATGAAAAGGATAAATATTATCAGTCTCTACGAAGAGAAACAGCGGCTAGTATGATATCACACCTGTGGAAGCCACTGACTTCGTCAAAAAAATCACACCGTCTCATAAAGACAAAAAGGAACTGCAGTCGCAAATTGAAACTGACAAAAAGTAATTAGGCCATCCACTGAAAACCATATAAAACATGTTTATCATTTATAGTTTTTTTTTTTTTCCTTTTTTTTTTTAAAGATATTAGGTGTTTTTGAAAGTCTCGGGGTGATGGATGTCTTACGTCCTAAACTTAATGAACATTTTAACAATCGATTCATTTTCAGAAAATGTTTGTCCAAACCTGAAATCTTATTTTGTAGATACATGGTTTTCACAGGATAATAAATGTTATATAGTCTATCTGATAACCACATTGATCGTGCATGGTCTGATACAATAAATAAATAAAATGAAATGATGAAGTGCACAGACCAGCAAGGTCAAACGTGAGATGATGCCTGACAATGTGTGCTGTACCTTGCTGATGTCCAGACACTGATCCTGATGGACAGAACCACCCTTGGGGGCAAAGGAGGTCAGCAGAGGTCTGAGCCCATGAGGGACAGTAAGAACCCGGATAACAAGCTTCACAGTCGGCCTCAGACTCAGCCCCAGACTTTGCCAAGAAAGTGCCTATATGGAGCAGACAAATTATTTTATGTACAAAATTAGCGTCTACTTTTTTTTTCATCAATCCTTACACACATAAAGACAGAAAAGACAAGAAACAACAGTGTTATGTGTGTAGGGCTCCATTTAATCACTGTTAAATAGCTGATTATTTTTGACTGTTTTATTGGACTCTGGGTTTTACAACCTCCTTTAAGGTTCTGGATACATTATGCCATTATACTGTACCTCGGGGGGTTTTATGAGACTGTACAGTAATAAACAACAAGAAGTCAGATACATAGCTTTTTTTCATGCAGTGCTATAAACTTCTAACAACACATTCATGACATATGATCAGTGTGGAGATATTGACTTTCTTACCAGGTGGACAAGGATTTGGCTGTGCACTCCCTTTAGGACAGTAGTGGCCAGCAGGGCACACATCACCATGGAACTGACCCAGGAATGAATCTCCAGGAAGTGGGAACAGAGATGTGGTATTGTCTGTAATTGAGACAATAGACCTTTATTGGATGTCATTGCTCATTAGGGTAGTCAGTGATCTAAAAGGCCAGAGCCATTTTCTCCACTCCCAGAAAGAAAAATACTACTAAGAGAAAGCACTTGGGGCTGGTAAATGTTCTGTGGTGACCTCTCCAGCACTGTGGAGTCAGGGGATATGAAAATGTTAAATAAAAGCAGAAGAGCATTGAGAAAAATTGAGCACAGCACTATATTTTATAAGTTCCTGTCTGAATACCCTTCTTTCTTTATACTACAAATACCATTTCTAAAATAACCAGTTGTGCATTTTGTCATGCATTTATTAACACTACATAAAGGGCAAGAAGAAGAGGCCTGTGGTATTACCCAAAGGTATGGCCGTTCTGGATCCCTCTGTGCAGTAGAAGCCGGGGCTGCAGGGCCCAGTTGGGGAGGAGAGGCCAACCTCAGCACAGTAATGGCCAGGCAAACAGGGCTGACAAACATCTATAGAAACTGCCCCTGGTAAACCAAGAATATAACTCACAAATTTGATCAGACAACTTAAGTTGGAAGTAAAAAAAGTGTGAATTTTTAAAAGAGGCTAAGAAATTCTATCACTGACAAATATGAATTTAACACCACTAATAACTTGAGTTAAGACAGTCTGTTGTGTTTGAGTGTCAGTCTTTCTACATAATCGTTTCATGGTTATACGTCACCCTCTATGGAGCTGAATGTCCCTGCAGGGCAGGGAATCATATAGTTGGTACCCTGCGGGCAGTAGGACCCTGCAGAGCAGCGGCCTCCTGTTGGGCCCTCTTCTGGTTGGGAAGAAACTGAACCATGGATACAGAGGTAACTAGGGGCAGAAAAATGATGAGTACAGAGATGATTGGGAAGACAATGTAGGAAGAAATGGATGAGAAAGACAAATGGAGACAGAGCATAAGGGAGGTTTAATTATATCTTTCACAGTCTGTGATGTACAGTGTGTGTTCAGTTTGTCTGTGTTTACCCAGGAGAGCAGATCCCAGTGGCAGCAGCCAATCCAGAAGAACTGCAGTATCTCCCTGGAGGACAGAGCTTACAGCCTGACTTATTGGACAAGCCCATCTGCCCACTGAATGTGCCAGGTGGGCATGGGAATGCTATTCCAGACTGAGTTCCTGTTGATAAATAGCGTATCATACTGTATCTACAGATGGTCCAGGATTAAACATCACAGAACAGTTTGTGAAGACTATTCGTATCTGGATTATGCTCTATGATGTCCATTTGCATAATTACAAAGCCATTCGCTGTTACAGCCATTTGTTCCAGAGTGCACACAAACCATTTTGCATGTAATGCTTTACTAGTAAATTAATCACAGTCACTACGCCTGCAGCATCGCCTGTTTACCACATATATCTAATGACATGATCTGAGAACATTGTACCATTTGTCATGAATGTGAATAACTGCATTATTGTGTCCTACCTGGTGGACAATAGTGTCCTTTAGGACACAGCATTAGAGTGTGAGTCCCAGACACATGCCCAGTGTCAGCATCCACAGAGCCAGCACAGTAAAATCCCGCTGGACATTCAGAACACTCTGCCTGTACAGAGGTAAATTAGGCACATCATTTTTTCTACGCAATATGAATGCAAAAGTATGACTACAGATGTTCACTAGTGTGCTGGTGATGATAATTGCTATTATGAACTGCATGTAGTGCAGAGAGAGCTTAAAAATGATGGGCCATAACTTTCCCCAGTGTCTCATGACACTTTAAAACTCCATAGTTTATAGTAACCTTTCCACAGCACAGTAAATGTTGCAATTTTAAGTGCTTCTTAGTATAAAATGTATTTTTTGTTCTCAACTCACTTACCTGTCCGGGTAAATCCTGGTAGGTCCCTGGCAAACAGGGTACCTGTGTATCAGATCCAGGTGGGCACATGTTTCCAGGTGAGCAGCGTAGAGAGGCTTGCTGGCTGCTGTTTTCTCTGCCTGGACAGTAAGACCCAGCTGGACAGATATGAGAAGGGAAAGAGAGCCCTCTGGTGACACAAAGGAAACCTACAAACAAAAGCAGCAGCAAACACCGTGAGGGACAGATTATTCCTGGAGAAATCGAGTTATTTAATGGAAGCTTTAACTTCTGACCAATAAAAGAAACATAATTAACCACTAATGTATGCAACAAGCTAAATCAATACCAACCTGGAAGACAAGGCAGGCAGTCAGAGAGATGACTGTTTCTGGTTTTGTTGGAGTAGTGTCCTACAGGACATGGCAGTGGAGCTGAGGAGCCCGGAGGACAGTAATGACCTTCGGGACATCTGCCACCTGTCGTTCTTCCATCTTCTGGTGTGGGTGACCAGGCCCCAGAGAGGCAGTAGTACCCTGCACTACATTGGCCTGATGCAACACCCTTCCCAGGGGATGCACAGAAGGATCCTGGTTTGAAAAAAAGAGTGAAATTAAGTGAAAGAGAAAATAATGCAGATATACCCTGCAAAATATAATAATAGTATATTGACATACTGTATTATCTTATTATTTTCCTTCTCATCACACTTTTAATAATATCAGCTTTTTAAAGTGTTAATATATGTAATTACCATTTACTATCAAACCTGTTCTGAACACTGATTTAACTAGAATACTTAATTCATAATAATTAGCAGTAAATGGTTTGTGACCTGGAGGGCAGGGCAGGCAGTCCTGAGGTTTTGCCATCTGAATGTAGGGGTTGATGGATCCAACTGGACATGGATACTGGTGTTTGGACCAAGTCCCAGATGGGCAGTAATGACCCATTGGACACTCTTTACTCCCCAGTAGTGAGCCATTACTACTATCAGGACAATAAAAACTATCCAGACAAAGCAATGATGAAATAATTAATTCTTGATGACTAGTGGCAGTGAAGCTTATATATATATATATATATATATATATATATATATATATATATATATATATATATATGCCTATGTGTACATATGTATGAAAACCAGTAAGTACACAGTTATGTTTAAGGTACACTGATAAGCAAGTTTACCCCTGGGGACAGGCACTACAGTTGGCTCGGCCATCTTCTGTGCTGGTGGTTCCCAGGGGGCACTGCTGTGGAGCCCTAGAGCCCTTAGAACAGTAATAACCTAGATGTATGAAGACCAGATTCATGAAAACACACACACAGAGATGCACAGTCCACAGGGGAGAGGTTTCGATTTCAGTGTCAACAGAGCAGCTGTTTATGTTTAGCCCTATTAACTTAGAGTGTTTTGTTTACCTGTTCACTAAACTGGCTCTAGGCTTTCTGTAAACTTAATTGTGTGCTTCACATTTCCCATTTTGTATTCCCTACAATGACAGGCAAAATCTACAGTCGCTTTCTAAACAAAACAGTAGCTACCTGATTACATTATCCTCATGTATTTCTACTGATTGTCTGTACGCAGATGTCTAATTTCTGATGGATCTGATCACCTTTTGGGCACGGTCCTCCACGGCTGTCTCTGAACGGAGGGTCAGGACGATCTGCACCCCCCAGACAAAAGAAACCTTCCCAGCATTCCCCTGACGGTGCTGAGAGGCCCACAGCATCACAGGAGTAACCAGGGAGACATGGCTGGCAATCCTCCTGAGAGGAAAAATGAGGAGGGCAACAAACCACAGTGTTGGTAAGGAAATGAAACTACCAGGCCTCATTGCAACATTGATTTGGGATTAGATATTGATTGAATGTCACCATTAAAGACAGAGAAAACCTCATAAGTGACATATGTTGTACAGGGCTATTATAGCAGGACTGCTGACGATACACTAAAGAAGCTGAGCTTGGTAGGTGTCTGTGTGATTCCGTATGGAGACCCAGTGTTTACTTATAAAAAAAATACAGATAAATACAAAATGGATTAAATTAGGGTATGACATGAAATAACTGCATGAATAAATATAGACAAAAAAAATAAGTGAAATTGCAGAATAGTTTGTGAAACATATCTTACTCTATCCTGGTTCTTTTCCAATTAAGAGCTTTTTTTGATTTCACATTTTTCCCAATGTTATTTCATGTCACCACCAGAGTCAAATTTGATTTTACTGATACTTAGGTCTGAAACAATATATTCAGAAGTTTATCTGAATTTACTCATATGATTCTTAATTTTATGTCTTAATTATTAATTTAATATTGAACATAGGGTCTACATATTTCTGCACAAAACAATCTTGAATCGTGCAGAAACTGTATAATAGAGCATAAAGTCCATACACACATTTTACAATGCACAAAATGGAAAAAAAAACACAAGGCAAAATATAACAATTCCAATCAAATTACATCCTTAAGTCATTTTGAAGAGAGAGTCATCTTTCAATCGTTCAGATTTGTACATGTGTTATTGAGTCAAAACAACCTGGGATACTAATTTGGTGATGTTAGAGAATGTCCCACGAGGACAGGGCAGAGGATGGATGGTGGCCTGGGGGCAGTAATGACCAGTCGGACATGGACCTCCCTCTCCTGTTGACAAAAACAGGGAACTGATGCCATATGTCAACCATCAGAAAATAATATTACTTATGAAGAACCATTTCTCCTGATAATTTTCATTCAATTTTCACACATTGAAGTAAAAAAAAAAAAAAAAAAAAGACGGTTGTATTATGAGGCTATTCCGCCCTAAATGTGTGGCTGGGCAGCACATGACTGATAAAGATCTCTGTTTACCTGCCGCATGTGAGAGAGGTTGTGGAGAGGTGTTTCCATGTGAGCAATAATATCCTTCTTGACATGGTCCAGTGACAGCTGTGCCATTCCTGGAAGAGCAGTAATGGCCACCGTCACACTGCCTGCACTGAGAGATGGACCAATAGCCAGGGTCAGGACCGTAAGTTCCCTCTGGACAACCTCTCAAGTCAAATCCAGTCCCTTCAGGACAGTAAAAACCTGTAGACCACGGCAGGACAATCACAAAAAGTGCATAGATATAAAGGATCCAAAAAATCTATGTTAAAGAGTAATTGCATCAACTTTGGCATTTATCTTACTTCTGTTGTGTGATAATTGCTAATGTCCTAAAATGAACAATTGATTGAAAAGATACTTAAGTAGTGTTTTCAGTGCACACCAAACAGCCAATGACAAACCTGCAGGACACAGGTACAGGGAGCCAGACACACAGTACCAGCCTGGCAGGCAGGGATCACACTGAGTAGCGCGTGTAGCAGCCACATATGTCCCTGGATCACAGGGCACTGGCTGAACAGATCCCGCTGGGCAGTAGTAACCCTCAGGACAAGGTCCTCCTGTAATTCCATCAGCAGGGGTCGATGTGATAGCTCCCCCCACACAGTAATAGCTGCATAAGAGATATAGAGCATGAAAACTTTGAAAAAACAATTGCATGTATGTTATATGCACAATATGCAGTTTAGGGTAGTTCTGAAACCTGTGATGATGACATGAGCTAGTAATAAATAATATTAATAATAATAACAACAACAACAATGTAAAACAAAGTAAAAACATTTTTATACCCCCCACTACAGGGTCCAGTAGGTTTAGTTAGGCCAGAAGAATTGCAGTAAAATCCTCCCAGACAAAGTGTACAGTCTTCCTGGTCACGTAGTCCTGAACTATTTGACCAGCTTCCTTCAGGACAGGCAATGGGAGCTGTAGTCCCTGTAATGATGATGCATACACCAAGTAATATTTCAGCTCCAGTAAATACGCCAGAGGAGTCTGCAGAAAACTATTAAAAGCCAAGTAATGATGACAAGCACGTTGCAGTTATTAGGTTTGGTGATACAATATACTGTGAGTATGCTTTACACACTGCAGCATTTCAGAAAAAGGAAGAGTTTACCCTACAAGAGCATTTTTAAAGCATAGGTCAACAACCAGAGTTAGAAGGAACCGGTGTACAAATGAATCTAAGAAAATGATAGAAGTTACAAGATAAATGTCAGAAGCTCCTTTAGGCTACCAAATGGTAATTAGCATGAATAAAACATTGTAACTCTAGAATATAATAAAATGTTAATAGCCTCACACAGTATAAATTTGGTTACATTAGCCTATGAAAAATAGGCAACAGTGCTGGATCTCAAAAAACATTATTCTGAAAGGGTTGACCCTCTGAAACTTGGTAAATTTCAGTCATCAACAGCATACCAGCTGCTGGTTGACCACTTATTAAGGCAGATCAAGTAACCTGATGGGCAGTATTGACCAGGTGGACACAGAGAACCTGAGACTCCATCCAGTGGCCTGAGAGAGGATGCCCCCTCTTTGCACCAATAACCAGCATGGCATGGTCCTATGGGTAGAAAAATATAAATACGTAATAATGTAAATATATCTGTAGCCCTACATACTACAGTGTACCACTTTTTTATGCATTAAATGACAATTATTAGTTTTAAACATATTTTTTCATTTAGTGCTGGTATAGTTAGTTGTGTAATAGCATAGCTTTTTAACTGTCTGTGTTTGAGATAGAAAGAGATAGCCTCTAAATAACTTATCTGTAACAGCATAAAATGAATAACATGAAACAACTGTGGAAGCTTATTTGTTAGAATTACAGAGCTGGGTTGAAACAGTGTAAAAAGTATTATTTTACTAATTAATTCATTATATTTACTATTTGTATTAAAAATAATACTTTTTTGTGCCTTTTGTTTATCATTGCATACATAGTAGAGCCTGCTTTGGCTAAAGAGATAAGAAGACCTTTCCTTCCTTCTCACCTGAGGGCTCAGACAGTCCCACAGAAGAACAGTACTGTCCAGCCCCACACAGCATGCACCCTGCCGGGGAGTCTGTTTGCTCTCTCGGATTAAAGGATCCAATAGGGCAGGGATATTGGTTGGGCAGGGCTGTACCTGGAGGGCAGTAGTGTCCTTTAGGGCAGGGCCTCAGTAAAGAGGTATTGGCTAAACCCAGTCTTAAATCACAATAGAAACCTTGAAAGAAGGGAAATGCATATTTTTTAAATTAGCACTGCCAGTATGAAGAGTGTGAAATACGTTATGAAAATAATGAAGAAAAAAACACATAACATAAATCATGTAACACCTGCATGTGAATAAGCCATCAGTGTCACTAAATAAAACTTGCTTTTTGCTTGAGAGCTGTTTTCATTACAGCCTTTTCAGGAAAAAACACAATATGTAGCGTAAGGCTTTCAGGTAGTCTTTAAGAAAAAAATATGCCTCTGCTGATAAGATAAAAGGATTGAAGAGGTGTCCTGCTGCACCTGGCTCACAGACATTGCAGGCTGTCTGTCTCTCTCTGTCCTGGTAGGTTCCTTTTGGGCAGGGCTCTGGGGCTGCACTACCCAGTAGGCAGAAATGGCCTTGAGGACATGGCAGAGCTGTAGCCACTGTCTGACCAGGAGGGCACCAATAACCTATTAAGGTGACAAGAGACACAATATAGTAGAGTGCAAAAGATGGAAAGGTTGCAGGTTGGAGCTTTAAAAAGTATTAAACACTATTACATTTTCTAATAGGAAATAGGGATGAAACATTAACTTACCTTCACTGCAGGGTCCAGTTGGAGCCCTGAGACCTGCACCTTTACAGTAGAAACCTGCAGTACAGGACTGACAGGCAGCCTCACTGGTTAGACCCGGCACAGGGGAGAAAGTACCCGCTGGACACAACTCTGGCAATCCTGAGCCCTCAACTGCAGAGAGACATACTTGTGGTAGGCAGACAGCATTCATTCATTTGTATTCATTCACTGTTTTTGCACAATGCCCACACAGGGTTATAGTTCACTGTAACAAAGACCATAATACATTAGGCGGAAAGTGTGGAGACTCCCAGCACAGGACAACAGTTTATCAACAGACTAACACAAATAGACACAAGATGACTCACATGTATGCCCATGGGTAATTCAGGGTGTCTAATTCCCCTAAGTCATAGTTATTTCAGTTTCCTATCCACCCCAGTGTTAAAGCCTGGGGGCGTCTTGCTTTAAAAAACAATTCCAATCAATTGCATAGAGCTGTCATTTGTACATAAAGTAAGATAGAACAAAACTTGGCAGACTCTTATACTGTATTGGCCTAAATTGTTGTTTTTTTTTTGTTTGTTTTGTTTCGTTTTTTTACAATTTTCTAATTCAATGGTCTAAGTCTCCCTCAGCAACTCAGTCCACTTCTTCTTAGGGCTAAACTGTGTCTGAGAGGATGTGTGGAAAAATTCCAATAAAACTAGACATGGGTTATCTCTCTTTTTGCTAGTCAATTCTGCCGAGAGTTGCAGGCACCAAAAGATAATGTTTGGTGGTGATATTATAGATAACTGATCCTGCCAGGCATCAATGTTGGCAATGTACTGTACATTTCACCAAACACTTCACTGTTAGAAGGATTAAAAACATTGCTGGCATGTAATTGATACAACCGCTCAAAGGCAGTAGGGATTACCACAGTATGTCCCAGGTGGACAAATGCTCCCTGTTTCTCCATCTATTGGTCTGGCCTCAGTGGCTCCTCCTAAACAGTAATACCCAGGGGAGCACGGACCCGTCGGCAGAGCCAAACCTGTTGAGCAACACAAGTGCATTAGTTATTGTGTTTTATACCTCTCAAAGTTGGCCAGACTTACTTCCCCTCTCCCCCTCTTGTAGAATAATGTCTGTGCCCCTGGAGAGCCTGGAATTAAATTGGCTCAGAGTTGTCATAGCTACTCTTTCATTTTTACAATATCATCCTTTCAATAAAAACAAATTTTATGATGTGACATTTGTCATAGCTACATTTACCATGTACTTTACTTTACTTCACATTGACCTTGGTGGGTAATACACAGTCATATAATTTGCAATTCCTAGGCAATGCAGCATCCATTCAAATACATCTGAAAATATTGCAGGCATGTGGCATGTGGTGAGCTAGGGATATACATCTCTATTGCAAACTAATGAATAGTGTTTATTATCAGTGTCCTAATACCTGAGATGTTGCAGAAGGTTCCAGGTGGACAAGGCAAAGGCTCTGAGCTACCTAAGGGGCAGTAAAAGCCCACCTGGCAGCGCCCCCCTGTGGAGGTAGCTGGACATAGACAGTTGGCGTTTGTGTAATTGTCCAGGTCAAAGGGCTGAGAGTTCCATGCTGCTGACACACAGAACCAACCTAAGAGGAACAAACAGCAAGACAGAAGGGTGGGAGACAATGAAAGTGATGTTTTTGACTGCTGTCCGATATACAAACTCACTTGCTACTGACATTTTCTGTAGCATCGATATAATAATGTTAAATCTTTCTCGGAATAAGGTAAAATAGCAGCAGGAAGACAACAATACAGAGGAAGGAAAGAGAGATGAGTCACAGATGAGGATTAAAAAAAAGTTTAACAAATCAGACAGCAGCTGTTCTAATATCTGCCTGAGACTTGTGTGCATTTTGTGGTTCACATATGGAGCCAGGCTGTTTTCCTACTTTGTACTTAAATAATTAATATACAGGGAATTATTTAAAGGCTGCTGTTGTTGCTGAATTGCTAGAAAAATGGAGAAGCAAAATAATGAGTGATGTGGCTGGTATTGAGCTGGAATGTCTTATGCTTTATGTGCACTCTTTGTTGCCTACCCCCAAGTCTTGGAGACTACTTTGGATTGGCCTGCTGGCCCCTAGAGATCAATAGGCTGACACTGACAAACTAGGCTGTGACTGTATTTTTGGTAGAAATAAACAAAAACACTGTTACAAACCAGCTTTGCATTTTCCAGACACTTTGGTTAGCCTCTCCTTTTCACAGTAGTGTCCTGGAGGACAAGGAAGGCAGCTGTCCAGACTCTGAGTCATGGGCTCTGGATTGTAGTATCCACGAGGACATGGAAACTGAGTGGCATGCTTAGTACCTATGGATATAATACAACTAAATTTAAAATGGTGCTTTAAATGGTATAAATATTTTTACCTTCTTTGTAAAAGCTGAGGGATTTGTTTATCAACACACTATTTCAGTGACGTAAGAACATTCTCTCTAGGGGCTATGCTGGATTTAGAATATGTCAAAATGTCTAATTTAATTTATGAAGAAACCCAACCATGACTAATAGTGTTTTGGGTGTGTCTACCATCAGGACAGTAAAATCCAGGAGGACAGGGGAACTTGGTGAAGTTGTCAGTCTTTTCTGGACAGTAATAACTAGCAGGGCAGCGAGAACACACTGACTGGCCCATGAGGTTGGTGTAGGTTCCAGCTGGGCACGGCACTGGGTTAGCACTTCCTTCAGGGCAGTAATGAGATGGTGGGCAAAGACCTCCTTCTGAGCCTGGTGAAGAAAAGCCAATTAGATCTGGTAAATTACTGAGATTATGACTGCTAAGCCTTTAATGTGATAAATCCTGTGATAAACCCGTGATTAATTCTATAGTCATTAATTTAACAAAACACCCTCACACATTAAGATTTCCTGCCTTTAACAGCATCTGTTTCTCTTCTATCTGATGCTTATTCCCAAGACATCTAGTCACACATTATATATTAGTTCTGCTCAACACTGTTTTAATTCATAATTCATTCAAAATACATTAAATTTATAGTCATTGATTGTTTAATCATGTTGATATTGCTGGCCAAACTAGAGCTATCCTGCAGAAAGGATTCATATAGTAAATATCTCAGTAAAACTGTAAAAAGCCAGTACTTTGCTGTTTTACCTGTAGCTGATTTGTCTCCCCCTGGACAGTAGAACCCTGGCTCACACAGTCCAGTTGGATGAGTGAGACCTGCAGCACTGCAAAAGTGCCCTGCTGGACATGGACTACAGCCAGAGCTGTCTGTCAGATGAAAACTGGAATCAAACATATACAGTTACAAAAAAGAAATGGCTTAGAACTATGTGTGTGAGTAATATTTTGACACACAACCTGTTAGAGTAGGTCCCTGGTGGACAGGGCAGCGGGAGACTTGTGCCTTCAGGGCAGTACCTCCCACCTGGACATGCCCCTCCTATTCCCGTGCTGAAGTTACCATCTGGGTTCTGAAAGTTTACACCTTGAGAAATGGGACATTTTAGTCAATAGACATTTTGCATCATAGCAGGCATTTAGGTAGACATTGGGTTGACACATTGTCTAACTATATTGTTATCATACAGGTAGTGTACCTGCTATGCAGTAATAACCAGACTGACAAGGCCCAGTAGGTTCAAAGAGACCCCAGTCCTCACAGTAGAACCCTTTTATCAGACCATGAAAAATGAAAAACATCACTGCTCTCACAATAAGGCATGGGGATCATCAAAAATGTTTCATCTCTAGTTAATTAAATGTGATAAATCAGTTAGTTTCAACATATCTGGCAAATTCGTTACAGTTTAATGCATTAAAAGTAAAGTCAGCATGCTGAACATTTTATGAAAGACTTTTCAGTGCCTTGCAAACAGAGCACTGAGGACAACCATGTGACAATACTCTCACCTGCTGGACAGATGAGGCACTGCTCCACTTGGCTGAGGCCAAACTGAGGGCTGTATGTGCCAGGAGGGCAAGGCAAGATGGCTTCAACACCACCACCAAGACAGTAGTGTCCTGCTGGACAGGGTTGGACGCCTTCCCCTGATAGGCAGTAGGTCCCTGCGGGGCAGTCCTCACACACTTCTGCCCCTTTATCCAAGAAAGCAAAAATGGGATAATGAATACATTGCCTGTATTTCATATTAGTACCTCATACCGTATGTTATACAGTACAGGTAGTTTTTATTACCTGTAGTATTTGAATATGTTCCATCAGGGCAGGCTACAGGAGAAGTCGAGCCCATGGGACAGTAGTGTCTAACTGGACAAATGTCCCCTGTCACACCATCTGAGGGCATTGGAGACACTGCCCCTCCTAAACAGTAATACCCTATAAATCAATAGATAGACATTTACTGATTTTTTAAAAAGTGATGATGTTTTCTTGACCAAAATATTTTCTAGCTGTGTCATAATTAATTTCACCTTTCCATATGAAATATTATTCTCCTTTGACTGTCAAGATATGTACATGCACTGCATGTGCAACAATTTATAAAACATGAAATGTTTTAAATCAATAAATCTGCTTTTCACTAATGTAATACATTATTGTTTTACCTGTTTCACAGATTCCTGAGGGCTGACTGAGCCCAGTTGTGTTGCAGTAGAGTCCTGGAGGGCAAGGCCAGCAGGAAGACAGGTTTTGGGCTCCCATAGTGTTGCTCCAGGTTCCTGCAGGGCAGGGGTACTGCTGGGGGTACTTGGTCCCTTGTGGACAGATGTAGCCAGCAGGACACACACCGCCAGAGGCCACATCCATCTGTGGGAATGTTGGAGTAGTCATCTGAATATAACAAAGTTTGATAATTTTAGCTTTTCGTTCTAGCTGGAAGTTTTAAAAGTTAAAGCTGTGGATAGTTTGCTTTGGTAGCTGTCATTCATTTCCCACACACTGCAGCTTATCCAAAAAACACTAATGAAAAACTTTTATTTAACTAATTCAAACTGGAACTGCACATGCCTCTAAATATATTCATATCAAATGACAGAAAACACTTTAGCAGTCAAAGTGTGTGGGAAATTAATGGCTGCCATCAAATCAACTGTAGCACTGTACACAGCTAAAGCAGAATTATTCAACTTAAAAACCTGGATGTTTTCTCTTTGTCTCTATGTTTTCTTTGTCTGTGCTCCTATAACATGCTAAGAAAAAATAGCAGTGAGCAAAAACAAATTGTTAAATCTTAGCATATTATAAAGCAAATAGCAGACAAATGTCAAAGATTTCCTATCTCCATGGATTTCAAATATGAAAGACACCCGTCTTGTTTCCTGCTAAATCACTGCATTAGAAGGATTTTTTTTGGAATAAACAAAAAACAGTCTAACATCCATAAATACCTATAGAACTAAGTGACTGATGTTTATTCATGCTCTGTGTATAACCTCAGATATTTGAAAAAAAGGCACCTTTTAGCTAAACCACAAAAAATATTTCTTAAAATGCTTATATGTAACTATGCTTCTCTTATAGGTTCATATTACGACTTTATCATGTCTTACTGGAGAGGCAGTGGAGACTCCGAAGGTGCAGTAGTGTCCTGGGTTACAGAGATCCTGAGGATTAGAGAGACCAGCTCTGCTGCAGAACCAACCAGCCTCACATGGCCGACAGTGCTGCACAGAATCGCCCCCCGTCTGGTCAGAGTAAGAGCCCTGAATAAATAAAATATCCTAATTTTACAAGGTGAAATAAATGAGTATTGTAGAGGGTAAATGAAATGTATAAAGCTACAGTGCAGAAATAAAAGAGATGTGACAGATTAACAAGTAGACTGAAGAACAGCTGAATAGACACCTATATTGTCACAGACACATACTAACTGACACAGAGATACTGACTGGAGGACAGGGGCGAGCAATGGAAGACCCTGGAGGACAATAGTGTCCTGCGGGACAGAGTCGTGCCTGGGACAAGCCGGTCTGGTTACACAGTCTGCCTCCCTGACACTCCACACATGACTGTGCACCTCGATGCTGTGGGGGAGTTACAGACAAGGTCAAAAACTTCAATATGGCATCATCACATAATAAACCTTTAGCAGTATGCCTTGAGAGCAGCTGCGCTCGGTGATGTACATATGCTATACTGTATGGATTATTTCTTACCGGCTGAAAAGTACCAAGGGCACAAGGTTGTGGCCTGAATGCGCCCTCCAAGGTATAATGACCTTTTTCTGCTTCATTCTGAACAGGTGAATCTGAGCCACCAGTACAGTAGAAACCAGGAAAACAAAGACCTGCAGGTGACGTGTTGTTGTAACCTAAACAATAAAAACTGACAGGAAGAGTTACATAGGTTTCCCATTTACATGGGCCTCGTAAAAATAAGCTGATATGTAAAAAACCAAATTACCATAAAAACAGTAAGTGGCCTTACCCTGGTGGACAGGTCAGGCACTCCTCAAGCCTGCTGAGACCAGTGCTGTTGCTGAAGGTGCCGGGTGGGCAGGGGAGGGGAGAAGAAGAGGCTAGAGGGCAGTAACTTCCTGCTGGACACAAACCTCCTGTTGGACCATCAACTGGAGTCTGCACATAGTCACAGTACATACATTTAACAGCTGACCAAAATGTAAAGTAAATATGGTCTGCTTTTTAAGTGCCTGAAGCAAAGTTTACTATAATTGAAATACATAGCACTGTAATGTTTCCCTATATGAGTTGATTGATATTGATACAGACAGTTCCTCTACTCTGTTTGCAGGAATAAGTCAGTTAGAAAAGATTAGAATTAAATTAAAATTAAAGATTTCAGTGAATTTACTAGTGGACCCAAGGAAGACTAGAAACCACTTCATGTGAACTAATGAGATTCAAAATAAGTGAAGATAAAAATTAAGAATTAATGTCTAATAACCTCTGTTTAATAAATTATTAAAATAGCATTCTCATACTGCAGACTTGGCTCCTTCTCTGCAATAGAATCGCTCTTTGCAGCTTCCAGAGGGCTCTGAGAGTCCCACACCAGTGCAATACTGGCCTCCACCACAAGGGGAGCACTCAGCCCCCTCACTGAGAGCAGAGCGTGAGCTGTAGGTTCCTTCAGGACAAGGTTCTGGAGCAGAAGTGCCCTCTGGACAGTAAAAGCCCTATGAAAGAGAGACAGAGAGAAAGAAACCAATTCTCAGTATGTAGGATTTTACAAATGTAGTGGCCAGGACACCTGAGCAGAGGTTACACTGTGTTTGTTCAGGCAATGTGAGAGTTTTTAAAATGCTAAAGATTCTCACCTGTGGACAGACTGAGGGCATGTGAGTTCCTGGTCTGCCACAGTATTGTCTAGATGGACATGAAACACATGCCTTCCCATGGTGACCAAGTGTGTTGTTCCTGTATTGACCAGGCTGGCAGGGGTGGGTGTATGGGTAGCCAGTCCCTAGGGGGCAGTAGTGCCCATCAGGACATGTCCCTGTCTGAAACGATGCAACATAATCATGTCATTTATTTTCAATTTATTTTTTATATGTACAGTTTATGGTTTCTAATCATTTATGCCCACCTATAATCTATGTTATGACATCTCTAAAAAAACATTCATTTGCGGTCTTACAGGGCTGGTGAGGGGTTGCTCTTGAGGCTGTTCGGAGTAACAGTACTTTCCTTCAGGACACTGGACACACTCACTCATATCACGGAGACCTGGAAATTCACTGTATGTACCATTGGGGCAAGGTATGGGGTTGGGATCCTATGAGGGACATCATTTGCAGGTAGTTTAATGGACATTGAAAAAACTGATCATATTAACTATAGAAAAGTCTTCTTTTAGCAAGTACTGTATATTGTTGTGTGACTCACAATGCCTCCTCCAGGGCAGAAGAAGCCTCGAGGACAGAGGGTGGCTGAGCGCTGAGGGTCTCTGGCCAAACCCTGAGAGCAGAGAAAGCCTGGGGGGCACACCATGACGTTTAACATGAGTTCCTCACTAGTGGTCTCATTACTGCAGTAGTGGCCCTGCAAGCACGGAGAACATTCCACAGAGCCTTCGTCCTACACACAAGAACGTGAAGGAAGATTCAGAGAGTAGAAGTTAAAGATATCAAGTATGGGGGAGGGACACTGCAAAACACAGAGCGATAAGAGGCTATACAATAACTTGGAAGGTGCTGGAATAATATTTCTATTGATTCAATGTTGAGAGCAAAAGATAAATTATAATAACATTTAACTTTAACCCTACTTCTTGAGGATATTTAAAAATGTACATACATGGTGACTAATGTAAGTCAATATCAATCAGAATGTCTTATGGAAGGACAAGACAAAACACTAGCTCTGGTTTCCACTGACTCTGTTAATTGACCAGTCATATTAGGCAGCGTTATAGATAGGACCTTACAGAGTAGCTGCCAGCTCCACAGACTCTCGGGGTGACAGTGGTTGAGTGGGGACAAAAATAGCCAGCAGGGCAAGCGGAGCAGTCCTCCAGCCTCTGGCCTCCTTTCAGACGGCGAAATGTGGAGCTGGAGAAAGACAGGACAGAGTGAACATAATAAATCCCAATCATTACACCAGCTTAATCCTTCATTTTACCCAATATAGCAAATTCCATATTAGCCTCACCATCATCATTCTTACATCTTCCTTGTAAAATTCAACAAATTATTGCTTACGGTGGGCAGGGGGAAGGTTTGGATGTGCCCTGCTGACAGAAGGAGCCTTCGGGACAAATCAGACAGTCTTCTCTGTGTCTGTTGCCCATTTGGATGCTGTAGGTGCCTGCAGGGCAAGGAAACTGGGTGCCATATGCAGTCCCTGGTGATGCAACATCAACATAGTTATATCCACATGAATGACTCATGATTGCAGCTCTACAAGAGAAAAAATATTTTTTTCATGTGGAAAAGCTGGATTTACTCTTTAAGACTACAAACCAACACATTTAATACTTTAAAGATACTTTATGTGACATAGAGTTTTGAAATGAATGTAGGCTATTAATTTAAGTTAGATACTGTCTTTTACCACTTTTGTCACACTGATGTGTACCTTCAGGACAGTAGTGTCCAGAGCTGCATCGACCTGATGGAACTCCAGACCCAGCCAAGCAGTACCAGCCCTCTGGGCATGTCTGACACTCACTTTCAGCTTCCAACCCACTCTGACCACTCCATGTCCCCACAGGACACTTGTACTGGGTGGGAAACATAGTCCCAGGAGGACAATAATGCCCTGCAAAGCAGGAAAGTGGCGGTCTCTGGATACCACCAGTTCCTGATAGAGCATAAACAATTTACAAATCAAAGTGGGAAAACTAGCTGAAAGCTATGGTAATATGATTAGACAATATTTTGGGAATGCTTATCACAGCTTTTAAAAACATGTTTACACAATTTAAATATGTAATTATTGTGGATATAGTGGTCAAATTGGTAGTTAAATTAAGTAAGCCTAAAAACATATAAAATAAATTTTTAGGCCTAGTTTAACACATATTGACACTATGTGAATATGTTGACTCATAGCACATGGTCATCACAGTGCTGTATACTGTATCACCCAGCTGCATTATGGTTAAGCAACTAAATCCATCTCATCTGATACAATGAATTACCATTGATTTTAAAGGCCAAAGGAGCATGTACAAGTGTAAAGATAATTGGCACCTCGAAGACATGCATATCTTGCCGGGCACTGCTGACATTGCGAGCGGTCAGTGAGGTCAGTGCGATTGCTCAGTGTCCCTGGTGGGCAGGCATTGGTTGGGGCGTTGGGTTTAGAGGATCCAAGAGGACATACAAACCTATCAAGATTTAGAAAAATTGATCACAGTGATAGAGCACTAAGGCAATAACAGGATTACAGAAAAGTTAGACACCTGAAGAGACATTTTTAGGGCATACCTACCCTTGCATGCAGTCCACATCAGGTGCCCTGAGCGCTACCTGTGTGCAGGCCTTCCCTGCATAGCACTCTCTGCAATCAACCAATTCATCCTGACCTTCTAAGGGGTTGAAAGAGCCTGGTGGGCAGGGCACAGGGTCACTTGTCCCCTCTGGGCAGTAGAAACCAGCTGGGCATTTGAGACAGTCCTTCACACCTGGAGAAGAGAGTTGTCTTAAGATGTCTTAAGACTGTAGACCTTCCTTATTAGGTTCTCAATAAGGTTAATTTAAGGGTATCAGTTATTTAGTACGTAGTAAATTTTCCTTTCACAGCCATCCATCATTTTTTCTGTATTGCACTCCCAGGTTCAGCTTGCCTTTGACAGTTGCTACATATTCCTAAATTAGATTCTTTCTCTCTTTGCCCTCTTGGCATACATCTGTTGCAATTTCACATCTATACAGTCTTGTTCATCATGGAAACTAGACAGTGCTTCTGATTTTTATATATAATCTCTGAGCCCTTGATGATGTTAGTTTAAACTGAGCTTTTGAGGTTTTTTGTTTCATTTATAAATAAATAACAAATGTAAAATCAATGACTGATATTTTTTGATGAGCGGTGAGTCTAAAACAGTCAAATGGTAAACTCACTGATTGCCCCTTGGTGAGGAGTGAAGGTGCCTGGAGGACATATGACTTCTTCCAAGGTGCCAGCAGGACAATATCTCCCCCGTGCACAGGGCAAGCCAGGACCTGAAGAGCCTGTCACACACACATACACACATGTACCTTCTTCAAATATGGTGGTAGTTATTTAACTGTGACACATCTGTTTAGTATTTCTTTTATTATTTAATAGTATTTTTGCTCCATTGAAGTCATTGTATTAGTGTTAAGACTTACCTGCAGGACAGAAGCGTCCTTCTCTACATCTCTTACAGGCTGCCCTACTTGTCTGGCCCAGTTGTTCCCCAGCTGTACCAACAGGACAAGGTGATCCATGAGGGGTGGCAGTGCCCTCTTCACAGTAATAGCCCTGTGGGCACAGGAACTGGGAGGTAGGTCTCTGTGAGCTGCCTTCCAAACAGTAAAACCCTAGAGAAAATTATTTATAGATATTTTCATGTATGGTAAAGACATGCAAAACAATTAGCTAAGTTTAACCAGCAGATTAGGCTTGAGAAAGGTATAGTGATTTTTCTGCACATATTGTAATCTTTGAATGAAACTGTGAGTGTAACAATACCAGAGAAGTGCCACTATCAATACCTACCTGCAGGACAGATTGTGCAGTCTCTCAGCCTCTGGAGACCTTCTTTAGGGCCGTAAGTCCCGGCAGGACAAGGTACAGCTATACCTCCTACACAGTAATGACCTGGAGCAAAAATAAATAGAAATAAATAAAACATGTACAGACACATATTAGGCTTCTTTCAAAATGAAAGAAAACAGAAATATAAATGACAGTATGCAGTTTTAAACACTAACCTACTGGACAGACAACACACACTACTTCTTCCCTTGCATCTTTGTATGTTCCTGGTCGACAGGTGATTGACTGACTAGATCTGTGGCCTGGTTGGCTCCAGCGGGGAGCCACAGTTCCCCCACAGAATAAGGACGTATCATTACAGCTATAGCAATATGTCTGTCCTGGTGCTGAAGACCAGCCAGGAGGACATGGAAGCGGGTGTGCCATCCCACTGTCTGGACAGTAACTTCCTAATGCAGGTAGACACATTCTAATTAATTTATTTACAAATCTACTATTAAGTCAAAAACAGGATGGGAACAGATTAGATATGTGTATGTTTTATTTATTATTGCACTACCTGCTGGACACTGCAGACAATGGATAGTGCAAACAGTGGAATAGAAGCCTGGGGGACAGTCATTACACACAGTGTGATCTGAACTGGGCTCCTTGCCAGGCCCACACTGTAAAATATATATGAGTTAAATAAAGAAGCAAGGACAAAAAGCAAAAGATTTACTTAAGACAAACAAAAATTTGTAATTTATTGGACGATGGAGCATGTACAAGTTTTGATGGAACTGAAATAGTCTGCTTTAATCGTTACCTTATGAGGGAATCCATAAGTGCAGATAGAGTCTACAGGGCAGGCCAGGCACTGTACAATCCCTTCAGGAGAATGTTGTCCTGGGGGGCACAAAGACAGGCTCCCAATGACTGGATCACATGAGAAACCGGCAGGACATAGCCTACAGTCCACTCTGTCTTCTGAACTGATCAGACCTGGGAAACAAGGCTAAAACACGTAGGAATTAAATTAAGACAATGTAGTGATGACACTACAGATCATACAAATCAAGTACAGTGTTTCGGGTGTTTCAGACACAAATTAAATTGAATAGATCTCCACTAATGAAGATGCTTTTTTTTTGTTTTTTTCTTAGTGGTCTTTTACCTTGCAGTCGCAGATGCTACTTTTTCCTGTGTAGAGGTTAAATGTACCTGCTGGACACCGATGAGGTGCAGATACATTTCCAGGACAGCTACATCATATAAACATAATAATTAATTTTATTTAACATGTCTTCATAGTAGAGGCTAAAGGAACTTTCAAAGGAACTAAACAAACTTGTATGTATTATTAAGAGTTTATCTACATATTGTTTTGGTGCACATACTAAAGTCATTAAAGACAGTTGATGACTTACAAATGACCGGCAGGACATTCTAAACAAAGCTGATGAGAGACGTATTTTCCTTCTGCACACTGATAGAAGTCTGTGTCATCGCTGGGGAGGGAGCCTGCATTCCTTTCAGATGATTCTTGTACAAATGAATTAATGTTAGTAAGGATGTAGAAGTCTGTTGGTCAGTAACTTTGATTGTCAAGTTTTGCTTCTCCTTAAACTTATATATATATATATATGTACATACATACATACATACATACACCTTATAACACTCATTGCTCTTACCTAAGGCAAGTCCAAATTGCATCAGCAGCAGAAAAATCCATAGAGCTAAAAAATAGAACAGATTCATTATTTTCCATGAGCACATTATCATTGAATCTATAATAAAGTCCACACTGTCAGAGTTATTTGTATATTTTCATTCATGTCTGTTTGGTCTGAGCTGACATGACTATTTAAAGGCACAAAAGTGAGAGGCTCTCAGTCACTGAAAGTGAAACAAGAGTGTGAAATGTGATTCCCGGGTGGCTGCTCTAGCTGATAATGGTGTGCAATTCTGTAACAGTACCTTCCATTTTCATAATGTATGAGTGCAAACCAACTCATATATAGTCTCTGATAGTGGATCAGCCCATTACTTATGCAACCTGTGTAATTAATTAAAAAGCTACAATCAAAGTAAAATATGGGAAAGATATACAATATCAGATATGTTTAAATTAAATTCAGCTAATATTGAATTTTATCAGAAAACACCATTTTATTCTTCAAAGAGTGAGGATTTAACAGTGAGTAATTTAATTAAAGTGGTAAATGAATGTCAAACACCTCTCTTGAGGGAGAAAGCGAGCTGCAGTGGTGCATCTGCAGATAACAAACCACATTATGGTATACTGAATCTTTATTTCAAACCAGGTGCACAATGTTTGTTTTGTGGTATTAATGTCTACATAGAATTTGTTTTATTTAACTACAATACTGTGTCATTGGTGTGTCATATTTTAAAATATGATTTGGTCCTTAACATTTTCAACAGAAGTGTACTTTACAGGAAGTAAGATAGAATATATGGAAAATTCTGAATTATTTTTAGCTAGCTTTAAATCCTGTTGTATACCACTTCCTGTACTCTAACCCAAGAGCTGGAGCTTGTACGTGGGTATTTCAATATTTTTCTGCAGGTGCAAGCGTCGCCAAACTACAAGAGCGCACAATATTTGATTTTTTTTGAGGCAGCAGGAATCAGAAAAGCAAGAACAATAACAATGAGCTCAGTCCACTTCATTTCGCTCCTTTTTTTGGTAACACAAGGTAAGCAATATATATTTGTCATTAGCAATTAAACATTGATGTACACATCTATAAAATCATGCTCTGTATGTATTGTAATACTGAAATTTCTTCTCTTTGCAGATTTGCTGAGTTGTGTTTACATGAAGACATCATTTGATTTGACTGTCGCATTAGGGGACTCTCTGACATTAAATTGTAGCTACAACTGCTCCACTGGATTTGTTCGTGGCTGTTGGAGGAAAGCATCAGACAACTCTGGTTGTCTTGGGAAATACAGCAAAAGCAGCTTTTGCACAACCTCTCTTCATCTGTCAAATGTGTCCACTGAAGATCTCAAGAACTACACTTGCTACACAGAAGATACAGAGGACCCTCAACTTCCACGCAAAATAGAGCTTACTGTTTTACTGCAACTTGAAGGTAGATAAACATTTTCATAAGCAAATGCTATTAATCCAGTAAATCCAGATATCCTCCTGAGAACCGAGGAAAATAAGTGTCTTCCAATTTCTTCTTTTTTGTAATTTCCTACCTATTTTTGGTTTAAAAAAAACATGTTACTATTTAGACTTTTTTTAATTTATTTTTATTTTTAATTTTATAGCATGTCCACTGTAGTGGATCATAGGACCGTTTTTGTGTAAACAAACTGTCCACTACAAGGGACACAAGTCAGTGGGCTGGGTCTCAGGAGGCTATACATTTGATATAATTTTGTTTTTGTGTTTTAGCTCAAACAAGTGCCCCAAACTGCACAAGTGAGTAACTTTCAAGTAACTAATTAAGATGTCTGATACAAAATATTTCTAACTATACATTATTTTTACACATCACTTTCATTTATTTTTACTGTTCTTTACATTTCCCAGCATCTCTCCCTGCTAAGCCAGAAGATTCAGGTAGAGGTGAGAGAGAACACTGTCAAACAGTGCAGAATATCTACAGATTATCTACATTATATTTAGATAATGTGTAACTATATTTTCTATAATTATGTACATATAAGTGTGGAACTGAAAAATAAGGTTGCCCTTTTAAACAATACAATCCAAGTTAATACTGCTGTTGTTCACAGGAGAATTTGTGGGAATTAAGGTTTTAGCAGCAGTCACTGTTGCTGTGGCCATGGTGCTTTCAGCATTGGCTGCTTACCTGTGCCTGCACCAGAATAGACAGAGATGGAGTGGCAAAGGTGATTCCAAAATACTACCTTGTGATCATATTCTTACTCAAAAAAATAGCAATTCTGAATGGAGTAATAAAGAATTTTATCTGCAGATCATTGCATTAATATTTATCACACATTGCAGGGGAGTCTGTTGAGTCCAGGTCTGGGTGAGTATAGTTTGAGAACAAATCTTAAATCTATGGTTTCAAAAACCATTAAAGGTCTATGATTTGATTATTTATATTATTTAATTATCCACTATCACTATTTTAGCTCACCACTACCATCCAGTGCCGTTCTATCTCCACTGAAAGGTAAACAATTTGAAATATCAAAAATGAAATGTGAGAATTTTACCCTGCAGAAACAGGCCTGCCATTCATACTTGTCATATTCCCCAGGATCACTGTCAGCACAAAGTGAAAGAGTGACTTTGAGGATTCCTACACCAGGTAAGATCATCTCTAGTAACATTTTTCTTTTCATGTAATTTATATGAAGATTATATATTATAACAGTTGCTAAAAATTAAATAATTCTTTTGACCCAGATAATGAAAGTGACACTGAAGTTCCATATGCTGACATAATGATTACTGTCCGAGGTGTCAGTACACCAGAGCTCACTCAGGTTGGCTACTTGACTCCTGGAGATCAAAATGAGGTGAGAGATATAAGATAAGAATAAAATGTCCACATTAGTCACTTTTATCTCACTAAACCCCATATTCATAAAAGTTTATTCTCTATTCTTTGAGCAAAACTTTACAACTTTGCATGTACATGAATCTAAGGCTGGTAAATGCCCACAGTATTTTATTGTTGCCGGTGATGTGCAAAGAGTCACAATGGCTAAACAGTATATAGGCTACCAGTTCAAATGAATCAGCAGTTACCTGGCTGGTACCATTTTAATGACTTTTTTAAATTGAATTTTATTGTTGTATGTACATTTGCAGTAATAACATAACATACCATATTCTCTTCATGTCTCTGCTGCCCCCTCAGTGGTGGGGGGATGAATCAAGGTGTCACCTGCAGGCCTCACGCTCAGCGGACAGACTGCACGTGCACATGCCCAAAGAAGTCAGCCGGAAGATGAGCACCAACTCTGAGTATGCGGTCATCACTTACGCCTGACTGACGCCCGGGGAGACGAAAACTCGGTTTTGTTTCGTTTTGTTTTTTATGTTGTACACGCCTAAAAACGTTCACGTTATTCTGTCGTTAAGTAATTTTATTGCATATGTACATATAGGATTTTGTTTATTTTATGTGTGATATGTTTTTTTAATTAATCCGCATCTATATCCAATAAAGACGTTGTTTCTGGTGACTTTATGCAATTTGAGCCTAATCATTTCCCATAGTTAAACCCGTCGTTGCCTAGAAACGGTTGTCAACAAAACACAGAAGCCTAGCTAGCGTTAAGTTACTCTTGGTAGCATTAAAATAAAGGTGTGTGTGAATTGCAGGTTATTTCAGACAGCAGTTGTAACTAATTATTTAGCTCATGCTTTGACATTTTTTAAGTCTTAATGAATATATATTTTAGCGGTGTCTGTGGACTTGTTCGCTACAGTAACTCAGGCCTTAACTAAGTAACGTTAGTTAATATTTTGTCATAAGTTCCTGTTTCAAGCTTCTGTCCCCTTTCACGCTGTAAACCAGGGGGGAAGTTAAATACCGAGGTAAATTAAACTTCGATTTCTCCTGGTTAGATATTTCTAGCTGTCACAGCAGTTACCGGTCCAGTGTAACTAAAAAATGTCAGTGCCTTTTTCTAACACACACCTGCGGGTACCGCGAGGATTTGGGACCATCCTAGAGGGACTGGCCAGAGAAGTCCTGAGAGATCAACCTGAAGACATCCCTAAATATGCAGCACAGTACTTCGACACGCTTCTGAAACGCAGAGAAGGTAACTGCAGCATTAAATGTTATCACATTAGACTTTTGCTGTCACATAATTTACTTTCTGCTTGCAGAGAGTGGCATGGATCCTGCTGAGTGGGCTGCTAAAATGGAAGATAGATTCTACAACAACCATGCATTCAAGACTACTGAGGTACTGTACTAAGACAGCCTACAATGCATAAACCACTACTCTCACCATATCTATAATCTTTCCACCACTACACCTTTAATGTTGTTTGTTTTATCTCCCAACAGGCTAGATTTGAAAAAGAGACTGCAACAGCTGTAACAAAGTGAGTCTCACCTTATATGTTGTAAACAGCAAGGAGGAGCTACAGGAAAGGGCAAATATCAACATAAGGGAAAGGATAGTGAGAAGCAAAGAGACAGAAATAAAATATATTTGTTTCATATTTTTTATTAGGTTTATATTCTCCTTTGGTGTTAGGTTTTGTGTGGAGTTGCTGTGGATTTCGTTCAGGTGTTCAGGAAAATAAAATTAGAAAAATGTGCACACTCTTAAGCACAAAACTGCAATTATCATACTGCAATCACTCAACATACTTTGTAGAATAGAGGCCCGGAAGTAGCACAGACAGCTCAGTACTGAAAGCACTGTTAGGTTTACAGCGTCAAGGCTGAGAAGAAAGAGCAGGACTGATCAACAGGATGCCGCCAGCAGCAGCAAGACAGTCACAAGCTCCAGATGAGTGTCACAGAGGCGTTCTGGCATTGTGTTGTTTTGAAAAAGCATCACTTAAATCACTTTTATTGCTTACATTTTTTTCACTGTCATATTGAACATTTCTCACCTTAGATTTTTCACTTTGATTGGTATTTTTTAGAGATATACCAGAGGAGTCCCAAACTGAAGATCAATTAAGTCATTCAGTAGAAGCCTCAAATTATTCCACAATACAACATATGCCTGAAGAGGTTGTTTTTACTGAAAGCACAGAAGAAAAAAAACACGATATTACAGAGAAGAGCATGTCAGTGGAAAGTGGACTTTCAGAAGAAGTGATCAACAAGCTCCCAGTTGCAGATGTACAATCAAATGAACTGAGTGAGACAGAGGATGAGAAAGGCTCAACAATAACTAAACTTGATCAAGTTATCAGGGAGTCTAATGATGAAGACCAGGATATATGTGAGTCTGAGTTAGAGTCCAGAGAGTTATCATTCTCTGGGGTTTTAAATGTAGATGTGTGTGCTCAGGAGTTAGGAATGGAAGAAGATAAGGGAGGTATTGAGGAGCCTGTAGCTGTAGATGAGGAGATTTTAGACTCAGAGGGAGAGGAAAATGTTGAAACTGAAGAACCAGTGGAGGTCTTTCCATATTCTGGGCTGGCTGATGTAGATGTGTGCGCAACAGAGCTTGGAGAAACAGAACAGAAGATATTGGAAAGAGCGACTGGTGAAAATGATACACATACTGTCGAAGAAAAAACCTTAAAACTCCAGCCTGAGGAAATTCTTGTACAGCCATCACTGTCTGAATCCGAAATCCCTGAGGGCAATGAACAAGAATCAGAAGAACAGGAAGAAAAGACTGCGCTGGAGGAAAGAACAGAGATTGAAGTTTACTATGGGGAAACTCGTGAAGTTTTAGCAGATATTGAGGGTGGTTTAGACAGTATACCAAAAGACGATTCTTTGGTTGGTATTAGCTTTGAAGATGAGGGCAGTCCAGTAGGAACCAGCCAAAAGATATCTGTTATACAAGACCAAGGTGAACCTGAAATGGAGGAAATTGAAAAGGAAGTTCACTCTGAACAGGATAAAATGGGAAGTCCACATGAGACATCTGAAATAATAAAGGAGAAGGTGGATACAGATTATTCTAATTTTAACAAGAGTGACGATGATGAAAAGGGAAAAGGCGTTAAAAACATCAGCTCATCACATCAGCCCACCACCAAAACGGATGAAGAGGCACCAGAGGATGAAACCGATCATGAAAATGAAAATAATACAAACGGTAATAATGAAGATGAAATTCACCAGGTAATGGATTCTGAAAAAGAGACCAAGTCAAACAACGTTGACTTTACAGAAGATGAAGTGATAGAAGGAGCTGAAGGAGACAAAGAGGACTTACATACAGAAGGTTATAGTTTGACGGAGGATGAAAAAATTGATAATGACGATGCGGAGAATCATTCATCACAAATAACCCATTCAAATATATCAACTGTTGCACTGGAGACAAAGAGTGAAACTTTTGAGGCAAGTGCACAACAGCTACCAGAGGAGAATGAGGAGAGTCAGAGGACACTTGTAGAGTCACAGCCAGAGGATACAGTGGATGAAAAGGAGGTCACATCAAAGGAAACAGAGGAACTGGCAGAAGAAGGAACAGCTGATTCTGACATACAGGAGAAAAGTGATGCAACGTGTGAAGAGGAAAGCATCACCCTCACTCATAGTGCAGATGGGACAGTTGCTGACCACCAAGGGGAGGTAAGGTCACTTGGGTCTGAAAATGACACTGCAGAGCCTTAGGTTAAAAGAGTAATGACGATAAAGTTTGATGCTTCTTCTTAATACATTGTTTATCATTTGCTGTCATAAGTTTAATGTTTTGCATATAAACCACAGCTTCTCCACAGCAGTCTGAGGCTAAATACTCATACCATTTCAGACAGAGCTGTCTTTAGCTAGGCTATAGTCTGCTGTGCTCCAATTCCTGTCTCAGGTAGCATATATAAATAAAACCTTCAAGGACAAGTCTGATCAACAGAGGTCCTCACTTTTTCTCGCCTGGATTCTCTAGGGAAGGGTGACTGAAAATATCTCCAGTTCATTTTGTGGATGACATATGGTACTTGCTCTGCTAAATTTTGAATGTCAGCATCAATGTCATAATCAAATCATCTTAAATGCAAAGTACAGAAATTGTAGTTTCAATCTAGGTTCACCAGATTCTGTGTCTTTGTTCATATTCACGCATGTTGAAGTTGATGCTGAAGGCCTTTATTCTGCCGCATGGTCATAAAACTGTAATACAGGGGCTTTGTTAGCACCAAATCCACTCTCCTCTTGGGAGCAACCAGAGCCTCCACGGATTGAAACTTGATTCAGTAATCTATCATCATAAAAGACAGGCTGAACAATTTGTCTTGTGAATTAGGCCGTTAACGTTTTTACTGCTGTCACAGTTAGCGCTGTTTGATTTGTCTGGACCGACAGGGCTCTAAACATGCAGGGAGGGAGTGTAGGAAGGGGTACTAAGAATGTTACCATGGTAACCCCTCACCATACTGCTCTCTCTTCGTGTCGTCATGGAATTAATAGGAGATGGTGATGCTGATAGTTGCTAGGCACCATCTGTATCAGTAATCTACCTTTAATAGCAGTTTTCAACTGACTATTAAACAGTAAAACAGTGCTATTTTGCATACTTGTTAGTGCATACTTAGTGACAGGACTTATTTGAGATTTAACTAAGACAGCACAGTACAATATATAGGCCATCTGGTCTAACACTGAACTAGCTGCAATACCTTAGATGTCTTGCCGAATCGTTTACTTTTTAACTTTTATGCGTTAATTCATTGTTAACAAGTGCCTACAGTGACGTGCTATACACTAGTCATCTTAGGTGGATAAATACTGTTCTAGCTAATGATTAGGCTAATATGAGCAGACTTAACAACATTGTGATTGATTACAATAAAATTAATTACATGGTGATTATCACTGTTACAAATGAACAAAGTGAAATGATTGATAAAGCCAGACTGCTTAATGAAATTAGGGATGAGAATAACTTAACATATTGTTTGAATGGTTTGCAAACCAGCAGGAGCAGATTAGTGTCAGAGATATAACTCAGATAAATGGATGTTTTCTGTTTCTCTCCGTCTTGTCTCTGAGGCTGGCAGAGGAGTGTGGGCGGCCATACCAGCTGGGATCAGAGGGATGAAGAGGGTTGTTAGCTCACTCTGCCTCTAATAAATTTATAACACCTCCTAGTGTAAAACAGTCCAAGATGCTTACACTGTTTTATTTTCAATGCTATTAGTAGAATTTGAAAGTCAGCAGTTATTGTTGTATGACCATCTGGCTTTTACATAGTATTTCTATGTTGGTCATCTGTTTTTATTTGTGGAATTTATTATTGTAACAGTGAAACTTGTGAGTTCTTGTGAAGCTCTGTATATGTGCTAGTGTCATTTTGTGTGATCGTTATTATACAGACTAAAACTTCTCATTTTCACCTCTGTCAAAACTGTCAAACATTAAATCACTTAAATAGTCTATAAACTCACTTTGTTTCATTTTTTCTTAAGTCTTTAGGCCATGTTTCGTCTGTTAATGGTCTGTACCATTAATGTGAGCACTGTAGGTCAGCAACCTTAATGAGACTGAAAAGATGGAACACATGCTGTCATGTTTGTAGGAGGTCTCTCTTTCCCTCCCTCCCTCTTTCTCCCTTCCTCTCTCTCTGACTGTATGTCTCTCTCCCTCTCTCACTCAGTGCGTGAGCGGGTGTTACTGAACATACAGTGATTGTTAGTAAAAGCCAGTGAGGCATCTGTATTAAACCATAGACTCATTTACAGAGAGCATTGCTTGATCCACATAGAAACTGAGGCATACAAGTGATACTAGCTCAGCTCACCTGAAGCCTGAAGTCATCTTTAAGAGTAAGACATGGACTGTCACAATGTAAGTAGAAGCTTCAGATTAACTTTCTTTAATTTTTTTTCTTTTAATTTTTAATCACTGATCAGTTCCAAAGTAGATGCACATTTAGTTAACTCAGTAGTTCAGTTTGTTAGTTACTAATGGTATTAGTAGTGTTTGGTTTGCTTCAAACTAGATAATGTGTGTATAGCGTGTAATTTTGTCATTTAGCTGGAGTATAATATATGTTAGAAATATAAAGCCCTATTATAAAAAGCTACATGCATCAAGTGGATAATATTACATGAGATTTGCATCAGAATATTTCAAGTCAATCAGTGTCAGATTAAGTCTAGGGACCCTAAGGCAATAAAAACAATAAGACCCATGAGAATGTGTGTAGCCAGCAAAATCTAGTGCAACAGCTCTGCATCTCTGCTGCTGTAAAAGAGCTGGTTTCTGGCTGCTCAGTGAGCAGTCAGACAGAGAGGCTAATGAATGCTGGCTGAACAGGTGGGTGGTCACACTCCTACACTGAAGGGGCTTCACTGGAGACATGATGCACTGCTTCATCAAGGTAGTGGGATGACAGTGGGCTTGGTCTGTGGGCTGCCTTTGTGTGAAATGCCAATCTGTTTCCATAAGAAAAGCACAGGGTGTAGCTGATATGTGTTTGCCACAGAATTTGAACTGGTGTTTACATAACTTGTCGACAGCCTTGGCACTATTCCACTGACACTTTATGACAAGCCAGAATTTCTTTTCCACCCACCCCATGTTTCCTTTGGGATGGTGGATGCTGTACTTTGAGTCACTGAATGAGCTGCTGGTGTTGACTGCAGCAGCACTTTTGCTGGGTCATCTTTTTTGGCTGACGGCTGCAGCACAAGTGTTTATTTCCGTGAAAGATATTTTTTAAAATATACTTCCTGTGAACGAAGTGGATTATTATTTCTCAATAGAAAAACAGCAGTTTGCTTTGTTTTGTGTAATAAACTGATAATATTTCCATGACTGTTGTGAAGCCTTTTGTCCGCTGAATGTGAGGTTTTATGGCTTTTAGTTCACTGATAATAGCAGATCATGGTCCTGAAAGCCCCATTGAAGTCATGCAATAAAATAGAGCCAGTCTGCAACAAGCACACACCCCTTGCTGTAACAAATAACAGGATGTGTGCAACTTCACAAAATATGGTGTCACAATCTGTTAAGGACGAGATTCTCTCACCAGTTTCAGAAAGAAAACATCCTCACATGATCATGTAATATGCCCTCCTACTGTGATAAACTACAACTACTTTGTTGTCACCTCAGCAGGAGGAGTGCAACCGGCCCCAGGAGGAGGAGGACATCATGGACATTCCTCTGGATGACCCTGAGGCCAACAGGGCTGCTGCCAAGATCCAGGCTGGCTTCCGTGGCCACATGACCCGTAAGAAGATGAAGCCGGAGGATAAAACGGAAGGGGAGGAGGTGAGCAGCACTGGGGATGTGCTCAACGGCAGCCAGGGGGACACAGGTCAGTGGTGTAGAACCAAGGGATAAGAGTAGGTCACATAATGCCATTAAAGAGGGCATTATGGCTGGTGACTGTAAGGCTCCCATCAGGAGCTGTATCTACAGTAGGTGATAAAAGGTGAGTGATAGAAATGGTTTACTTGATTGCAAAAAATCTCGAGTTAAAGGAATTCACTATTTAACGTGATAAGCCAGCAAATGTTACACATAATGCAGATGAATGAGATGTAATAGTTTTAAGGATATTCTGCATGTTGATAGTAGAACAATAGTTTTTAAATCAGGAATTCCTGTGTCTCATTGTAAGATGAGGGTGGGAATATTTTGTGGTCACAACTTCAACTTGACAATAATGCAGTAAAATAACTGATCTGCCATTTTACACACCTGGAAATGAAACCATTTATAAGCTATACATAATTAAATACACCTATTAGAGCCCTCTATGGGTTATCCCTAGTGTGATTAATGCAATACATAACTGAGTAACTCATTTAATTACACCATAAGGTCTCCAGCAACAAATGATTGAATCTTTCAAATTAAGTCTTCTGTTAAAGGTTATAAATTAATCTGCTTCTAAATGTGCTGATAAATTAAGGGAGAGAGAGAGAAGATATTTGTGATTGATCAGTTTATCTGGAAAATATCAAGTTACATGCTCACAGCAGTCATAAACATGTTTTCCTATTTTTAATTTAAGCATTTTTATGTGGACAAGGAAATTGTTTCAGAACTCAGCTATTCAGTCAAAAAATGTTTTTCTTTGTTTTCCTGCAGACACCTGCTAATCAGTACAAACAAAGGCTGATTTGTTTTTTATGCTTCTAGAAACTAAAGCCAGGCTTTCATGTAACAACAGTAATAAATAAAACCTCTACTTCTACAAAAGAGTTTCTTATAGAAGTGAGAGCTGGCTTTACATTCCTAGTACACAAAAATAAATAAGTAAATAAAATAAAATAAAATCACCTTTTCCTGAAAGATAAAAAGTGTTTTTAGGGGATGAGGTTGACCCAAGGCACTTACTTCAACAATTCACCCTAACCTAGTTGCTGGATGCCTTGCATCCTTATGTGGGAGATGTATTTATAGCTTCAGGTGCTTTAGGTACAGTATATGTGTTGGAAGGCTGAGAAGAATTAATGGACCTGTCGGACTGGAACCCAGCATCCTGAGCACCCACTGGGGTAGACCCCCATTCCACAGCAGAAGTGGGTTTTTGAGCTCACTGATTATGCCAGCCATCACACGGTATCAAGTTCTCAGCATCACACAGTACCTTCAAACGAAAATGAATCCTTCTTATGTGGCAGCTCGATGAGAAGTTGTCTTGTAGTGCTTTGTTTTGTACAATAGATCTACGCACAAAAAACCTTAGAGTTTGTGACTGTGTATCAAAGACTTTAACAACACAGAAAGTGTCATAGAAACTGTTTTTCCAGGCTCTGCAGTGCTTGACTACGCCTTGCCTGTTTCTGTTTTTAGAGACAGGAGGATCGGGGGCAGTAGAGAGAGACGACACATCTGTGCCAGAGCAGTGACGCCCCTGTTCTGACCTGGATGAAAAGAAAGAGGGAAAGTAAGGTAGCGAGAGCTGGCTGGCATAAGGTGGCTGGGCTGGTGTTCAGGCACACCTTTTTACCCCAGGAGTCATTTTCTTTTTCAACACAAATTAGCAGTAGAAAATGAACAGTTTTGAGGGTGTGTTATGTGAATTTTGTGAACTTTAACACTCCTCTGCTTCTCCAGCAGTATCATCAGTACGGATGTCTTTGACCCAGAATTTGCAACTCACTGCATGTACTTGTGAAACTTCTGGTAGTGTGCTAGTTTTTAGATGATGATCTGTGAATGTGAAAATGAATGTCTAAATGCTAAACAGGGCTTATTTTGGATGGTTCCGTTCATGCCGTCTGTGCATAAACCTTGTATGCATCAGCATTAGACTTTGTGTAATTAGTGGCTTAAATTATTTGTTATTCTGCGTTGTTTTCTGACATGCTTGTATCTTGACTATTATTTACTGATTTCACTTGCTTACAAAAATGATTAAAATTTAAAAGAGAAGTAGCTATGTATGTTCTATTTATTCTCAGTTATGTAAATCAGATTGCAGCAGTCTTGATTATCTTTTTTGATCACATAAGTATGTTGTCTTTTCACCTTTTCAAGCATTTTCTATAAATCTGATCTTCCACAACAGTAAGCATGCAGTAATTACACTTTTTTTCAAGATGCATTTGGTACAGCTTTACCTTATGAGACTCTGGTTCGATATGCTCTGTTGTTGTGTTGGTGGGTTTGACTTGTTTAAATTAAATCAGGTGTGAAAATCTCATATTCATAGTCAGAGCCTTTATGCTTTAGCACAAATTTAATAGTACCTTGCTGTACTTTGCTGTAGAATCATGGCGTTATACTAATAAATCCACCTTAAATATATGGTTAAATGTCTGTTTTAAATTTCATTAATTCAAGCTAAGGATCTGTTTGTTTCCAACAGTACCTTTTATGTAATGTGTCACCTCTGTCTCAGTTGTTGTGATGGTGAAGTGGTAAAGTTGAGATTTTTGTACAGTGCATCAGCCAAAACTGCTCATTTTTCTTTTGTTAGTACAACATAAACAGGCCTGCTAATTGGAGAGATCAGGCTTCCATGAAGCATAAACAATGTTTCTCTTCTGTTTCTTTACACAATAGAGCTCATGAATGTTTCATAACCTAAAATTGGGCATCTCTAACTTTTACATCTACCAATTACAAACCACAAATGGAGTTTATACAACAAATATTAGCTCTGAATAGGACAATTAAATGATTTCATTGTACACTTTTGCAGCGCCTCCATGCAGCATGCTATAAAATGTTCATTTTAAGCATTTATCATTATCAAGACCATTTTCATAAACACCTACACCATATAGTGATTTGTTTGCCTGTCAAACATTTTCTAGTATGTGGTCTGTCTTTATAGCAATAAGGTGATTAAATCAAATAGAAAAAGAATAACAAAATTTTGCTTCATTTGCTCAGCCAGTCTTGTTCCTTTTATGAGAAACAGGACAGAGCATCTTCAGTCTCCCAGTGCTCCCACTCAGCACACCCACGCACATCTGAGCCATGCTGCACACTGCACAAAGTCACTGCACATGCATTCTCACACAGGAAAAACACAACTCCTCCTTTAGTGTAAGAGTTCATCCACACTCAAGTCACTCATTCTCACACACACACACACACAGATGCAGGTTCTTGGTAACATCTCCAGCTGTACAGATAGGACAACTGACATGCATCTTGCTCTCAGTGGTTTTGCACAGCACTTCCTTTTTAAGCTGACATTCCTCCTCCGCTGTGCTCTCATAAACATCCTCTAAGGGGTTTATATGGACCTATTCTCTCTCTTCTCCTACTCAGTCTCGAAGGTGCCACGGCCACGTTCTCCTGTCTCTTTAATGGCTGTGGGTGAACAATCAATATTCTGTAACACCTCCAAACATAGCACAGCACCCACTTGGTGGAGACTAAATTCTAGAGTAAAGGAAAAAAAAAACCTTAAAAAAAGAACTTGGAAAATCATATTAGTGAGGGTCTGGATAGATTCTCATGTGAGGAGTTTTTGAAGCCAATGGTAGCCTAAAACATACCAGAGCATAATAGGTCTGTCCTTTTCTTTTACATCTTGTTAGCCTGAATATGGACTATTTTAAGAGTGGACCATATGGACCAAAGATCTGCTCGGTTGGTTTGTTCTTTGCTTCAGACAGCTTGTCAGTGAAGAAAAATCTCTGTACTCTCGTGGGTGATAATTAGAGACGAATAAGCAAGGACGAACAGCAGGGGGCGCAATTATCTGCTTTCCAGCTGTTAATGCATGTGACCCCATGTATCTGAGATACAGTAAGTTTTTTAATGCTCACTAGGTTACACAACTTAGCAGTAATGAGAAAATATAAATTAGCAGACTTTATTGCCGTATCTGAATAAACTACAGCCAATAAAACACCATGTGTTACACTGTGAAAGAGAGGAATCAGATAGGTGTAGGTACCTTTTGTGATGTCTGTTTTTCTGAACTGGATGACATCAGTCTTGTGGACTAAATAGCACAACCGAAGTGACTTGGACACAGAGGATCAGTCTGTGTCCCATCGCTCTTACTCTGTTGCCTTGAAAGTGTCCTCTTGATTTAGAGTGTGTTAGAAGATGAGAAGAAAACGGATTTACTGCTTTAAACAAGGGCAGGGGTGGAGGGGAAAGGTTTGCCTTTGATGGCCAAGTACACAGGACTCTGACTCCCTGGGAGAGTAGTGGTGAACAGAAGCTGTTCCCACAGTCCTGCAGCTTTCTATTAACTACGATGCCTCCTCTGCATAAAACCTCCCTTTGTTGTCAAAGAAAATGCTCTAAAAACTAATAACAAAAGACTGTTTTACCAAAGTGGGAGAGATGACTTATAAAGCAAATGACTCATCAATGCATACAAACTAATTCCTGATCTCCCCCTCGAAACCAAGTGGCAAAGTAGCTGATATAACATCTGTGGATTTTACACATGGCATCATGTTTGATATAATACAAAGGGACCGACAGTTTTACAGGAATTAGAACAGTGGTAGATTAGCAGCCAGGGGAAAGATGTAAAGCACTAATTTCCTCAGTTCAAACTGTTGCGTTTTCACGTTTTCACCCATGTGTTGCACTGCTTTTTTTGTTTTTCGCATGCACATCAGAGGAAACAAAAAGAGCAAAAGTGTAGTGAGTGTACAAGCCACAATTTAATGTCAGTACATGGCCAACACTGTTGGCATGTTCTCTTCAAGCCTGGCTTCCTGATCCCTCCAACAGTCTGTCAGTTCACTGGCTTCATGCAGCTTCTACACCACCTAGTGGACAAGATAAGTACAAAAACTTCTTTTTTATTTGTTTTCCTTGTTACCTTCATTGTGAAGCAACTTTCCGAGACATACAGTACCATGGATCATGCACCTGTAACAAAATGTCTTGAGGCTGTATCTGCTTGTGTGTGGGATTGGTTGCGTCATAATAAACCATGAGTTTACTGCTAGGTTACAGGCCAGAGAGGAGTTTGCACATTGTTACAAAAGTGGGCCAGAGAGGAGGGAAGTGTTGTTTTTCAAACTCACACATTTCAGAGTTCTCTTGTTTTAGCTGAACTGCATGAGTTGTTCCCAGCAGGAATTCTTGCGAAGTAACCTAACTAAATATTGAATTCAATTTGCTAATATTTTAGAATATGAAAAAGATAGCACTTAACAAAAAAAAAATCTACCTCTACTTTAAGATAAATATCCACATGAAAAAAACAAACACTATTTTCTTTAAGCCCCTTTCTGAAAGGGCAGGGAATAGTGGAAGAGGGGAGCTCTGCCACACTGTGTCTCTGTGTTACACAAACACACATAAACACACACAGTTGGCTGTTGTTGGCTGTGACTGGGGTGCTGTGAGGAGAGTGGGGCTCAGTGTGATCAGGCAGAGGCCGGTGCTGCAGGCGGGCAGGCAGTGGAGAGAGTGTTAAGCTGCAGAGACGTGCCCAGGGTGGATAAAACATGCTCACTAAGTGGGAGAAAGACTCTGCCCAGGACACAAGATGAAATTGGAGAGGAAGACCTCATCTACAGGCAATAGTTTCACTGACATTTCTCCACTACCAACACTCTTTGGCCTCTTCCTCCTTCTCTTCACAGGTACGTCCAAACATTTGTTGGACTATTCATGTATTAGAGGATAAATAATCCCCTGGTGACTGCTATGATTCAGATGACAGCCAAACAAGTGTAGTTTTTTCTTAAATTGTGAAATTCTGACAGTTTATTAGCAAGCAAAGAGAAACCTGACTGAGCACTTTGACCGTCATTATTTCAACTAACATGTTATGAACAGTGCTGTCTTTACTATCTTTAGATTGATTTTCTCCTTTAAAACAAGATCAAAACTCAAATCCACTCTGGTCTTTTGGAAATAAAGTTAATCCAGATTAACTTAGTTGCAAATGGTTTTTCTTGTGCTTGTGTTCCATGGGCTGGCGACACAATGAATTCGTTCATGGGTGGTGCTCTATATTGGGTCCCCTTCAAAAGCTCAAAGGAGCCTGGAGTGGCTATTGTAGATCTGTAAGGAGAGGATGTGTAGGTTAAGTGCTGTGATATTAAGTTTTGTGAGGAGCCTTTGAATAGAGCAGGGCCTGCTTTTTGTGTGTGAAGTTTTTAAGTGAGTTTTAAGTGACGTCAGGTTATTGTGTGGTAATTTTGGATATTTGATTTTGTGGCCGTTCCAAGGGCTTCGTTTACCCAACCAGGCTAGTTTTGGTAAAATCACTGGATTCTGTGTCTATCTCCAACTTCACCAGTGACAAAGGGTTTCTCACTCTCTGTCTCTCTTTCTTTCCCTCTCTAACCCTCTCTCACTCTTTTCACGGGAGGAAACTAGTTCCAACAATCATGCCCTTTGTCTTATTGCCTTGGCAACCCCTGTCAGGCTGACCAAATGGTTGCCACAGTAATGAGGCGATGCCCTGCTAACTGCTTCCCTGCAAAGAATAGTGAACAGTGCAGTCTGACTTGCTCTGTCCCTCTCCCTTGGCCCTCTCTCTCCTTGGTTGATCTTTCTATCACTGGGGCTTAACAGTAGGATGCCTCCATGTGTCCAGCTAACAGCTGAGTTATAGGAACCTCCACTGCGAACATAATAGCTTTGTTGTGTTTGGTTTCCAAGACAGGGCTCTTTTATAAAGGATGAAATGTGGCTCACACTGTAATACCTTATCCCTGGATCCCTGTAGGAGATGGAGCATAACTGAGGAACACAAATCAAAATTAGTGTGTAACTTGTTCACTACGAGGGGTCATGAGAAATCCTTGGGGGGGGGGGGTTCCTGAGAAGCAGATTAGTGATCAAGACAGGACTAGACATTATGGGCCTGGGTAAAAGCAAGCAGTGTGCATATGAGTTTGTTTGTGTGCGTAGAAAAGCCTGGATAATCTCTGTTGCACAGAATTCCTGAGCATTCACTGTGATACCAAGTAAAAAAGCGTCTTGGGCAAAGGCTTAAAGAACAAAAGCCTGTTTTAAAAGCAAATGACTGCACTTGAGCTGTAGTTATTAAAAACCAATTATGAATATTAGTTAATAAAATAAAATGTACTTACTTTAAAAATATAACACTTTAGATGCATCAACATATATGTTTTTTCAATAATTCTTTTGATTGAAACAACCTATTGTTGGTTTAATGTTGTAATTTGGGGGTTTATTGCACATTATGTTTTGCACGTAAAATGTGAAGTCTCACAAATAAGACTTTGTCTTGTCTTAAGATAATATCTTCCTGCAGAAATGTATTTTGTTCCACTCGTGGTGCACAGGGCTGTTGTATCCATGCTGTTTGCTTCTGATTTTTCATTTGTTTGTTCTTGTAGTAATCATAGGAATTAGTGAGGCAGCTATTAGTGTAGTTTTCCACAAGTCTATAGTATATTGTGTCACTATGTGTAAATAGTTCATTCCACTGATCTCTTTTTCACCAGATGACCCCGTGCTATCCTTGCATGCTTTTCTGTCTGCTCCTCCGTTACTTACCGATGTCACTTTGCCTGTTTTTTTTTTTTTTTGTTGTTGTTGTTTTGTTTTTTTTTTCAAGGTGAGGTGTCAGGGGTGAATGTGACCAGCCAAACCCAGGTGGTAAGGGGCACAGTGGGCAAAGAGGCCCTGCTGTCAGTCAGCTACTCCAGCAGCAGCTCTGACAAGCCTGTGATTAAGTGGCAGCTCAAGAGGGACAAAGAGAAACCTATCACCGTTGTACAGTCCATAGGAACAGAAATCATAGGGAACCTGAGGCCAGAGTACCGCAACCGTATCCTGGTTTTTGAGAATGGGTCACTAATGCTTCACAACCTGCAGCTGTCAGATGAAGGGTTATATGAAGTGGAGATTTCCATCACAGATGACAGCTTCACCGGAGAGCACTACATTGAGCTCACTGTAGATGGTATGCACAATTACGCCCCCTTTTACAATAGCTCAGTTTTCTCATATTTCAGAATACATGACTGTAGCAGGACACTGAAAATTTTAGTTTAAAAAATGGATAATCTTGCCCAAGATTGTGTAATTCAACTCAAGTTTACTTTTTCAGAGCGAGATATAAAGTAATTCACTATGTTGGTCTTTTTAAAGCACTAACAGGGATTCCACTTATCAGCTGCTGTTATATAGCTGCAAGTTAACTGCTCTCTCATGTCATTGAGCCCCACATCCTGTCCTTTTGCCCTGTCATCCTCAGTTCCTGTGACCAAACCTTATATCCAGATGATGGCCTCGTCTGTCCTGGAGTACAGTGAACACTTCAACTTCCACTGTTCCCACGATAACGGCACAAAGCCAATTTACAGTTGGCTGAAGGGAGGCAAGGTGCTGACCAATGAGTCACGCCTGCTGCTTTCACATGACCAAAAGGTGCTGACCATCACACGTGTTCTGATGTCAGATGATGACATTTACACCTGCACAGTGGAGAACCCCATCAGCAGCATGAAGAGCATACCTGTCAGGCTCACTGTCTACAGTAGGTGGCATGTTATACCAGTACAAGTTTACATTAAGGATGAAGAGATAATGGCATAGTAAAATCACAGGAAGTAGAAGTATTCAAGTTTTAATTAAGTAAAATTAGCAATACCCCAGTGTGCTCTAACAATTATTGCTCTAACAATTATCAGCAAAATGTTTCTGAGATATAACTATGTAGAAATAACATGTCAGTGTTAATGGGTTTGTGTTTATGCAGAAATGTGTAGTGGCCAGTTGAGGTGAAGTCACTGTAAACAACTGTATATACTGTCGAATAGTTCTATTTATGAAATGCATCCTTTTTAATCAGATGGTAATATGCTTTCATTACTACGTGACATTACATCAGAAATGTACTAGACTAGTAAAGCAACTTAAAGCTACATGTGTAAAAGTGCCATTAGTTTCCAGTTCTAATTATTTCTTCCAGCAATACTGACCAATCAGAATTTATTTTAAGACTTTATTTTATAAAAGTTGTGTAAAGTTTAGCTGATTGTTCAACCACCATCCACTTCACTGGCCACCAGAAGCAATTATCATCTCATACTGACCCTTGCACAAGCATGCCCGCCTCTCTAACAATGTTGTTTACAGCGAGGTAAAATCTAGGCCATGAACACAGCAGAGTTGGCTCAGAGTGGTTGTTACTGGGCGCCAGTATAGAGCCACATGTCAGGCTGAGAGAGAGGGAGCGGCAGTCTACTCCAATGAATGGACAGTTATTTATGAGGAGGGAGCAGAGCAAAAAGAAGGCAGGTGGGAGAATGATTTGCCTCAGTGGTTCTCAGTCATCCCGACTTCATTATTGCTGTACTGTGATGTGCTGCATGAAGGGACAGCTACAGGCACCCACACTGCGCTCTGTTCCCTCTGCACAAACCCTCAGAGTGACTACCCTAAAGTGCTACTTCTCTGCACCTTATTCATGCCCCTACACTCAAAAGGTTTGTGTTGCACAAAACTTATAAAAGCTTATTGTCTGAAAGAAAAAAGGGTATTCCAAAATAACAAGGTTTTTGCCTCACAGACACAACTTCAACTAATGCTTCAAACATTACTATTACACTGTCAAAGACAAAAAGAAGAAAAGGTTGACTCGAGCCCTGCCTGCAAAATATTTGTAAATCATGTCAAGTCTTGGAGCAAAGGTATAATTAGGTGGTTCAGGGAGATGGAAACTTCTTTGGCCTGCATTTAATGACACAAAGCTTTCTTTCTTTCTTTCTTTCTTTCTTTCTTTCTTTCTTTCTTTCTTTCTTTCTTTCGTATTCTCATCTATGTCCCCGTATCACTCTGGTTCAGGACGGAGCTCGCTATACATCATCCTGTCCACCGGGGGCATATTCCTCCTAATCACCCTGGTGACAGTGTGTGCCTGTTGGAAACCTTCCAAGTACGAACTACTCCTTCTTCTCTTTCTTACCCTCTCTCCCTCTCTCCCTCCCTCTCTCGTCAGCTTTGATATTGCACTTGAGGGTGTGAGTAGAATCTCAAGTAGATCAACAATATCACCAAGCTCTGCTACTCTGTATAATATTTAGTGGAAGATTGGTGAAAACAGTGACCACAGTTTTGGAGCAATGTATGGATTTATTTTGAGCTGGGTATATATATATATTTTTTTCTTGTTGTAGAAAGAAGCATCGACCTGTCCCACAGAGAGCTCCTGCCTATGTAGAGCAGAGTGAAAATGGCCATGATGGTGCGCAACAGTTTTGCTTCATAGACTCTATTCTTAAAATATGTTCAATGTGCACTTACAGTGTGTCACATATCTCAAAAGTTAATGAAATGTATTAAAGCATACGCAACACTCTTGTTATGCAAATGCATTTAACTTGTCAGCCTGATGTCAACCAGGGTTAAAACAAGTATATTTATTTGCAGTTGATGTTGTACCCAAACCAACCACACTTGGTCGAAGGAGTCCTATGCCTCTTTATGTTCTCAGTGAAGATGTAAGTGATGTATTTTTTTTCCCCCAAAAGTTCCATTTCCCAACAATGAAAAACATTAAGAGGCTCTGTGATGTTGTGATTAAGCACAGTAGTTGTTTGTGCTAAATGTTAACATAAAATGATACTAACAGACTGATCTTTGTCAAGTCTCATTCATATCATGCTCACCAACTTCATTTGGCATGTTGGCATGCTAAAACTTGCCTAAGCATGAAGCATAAAAACTAAAAGTAATGCAGAAATTGGAAATGCGACCTGAGGATGTCACTACATACATGATCACAGTACATGAAGGGTACAATAATGTCTACTAGACATAATTCAAATCCAAATAAAGTTCCTTTTTAAAGAAATTTCACTAAAACTAACAAATATGGGCCTTTTGGTTGCAGAGATAAAATCAGAGATGTTTCAGTGTACACCAAAAAGGTTGACAGGGACAGAGCAAAATTAGCAGCTAATATTTGGTAGAAATTATGGCTTCATTAAAATGAGAAAACACCACAGCTGACAACGATTCTCACACATCTTAAATCTTGTTCCAGGAGACTTTGGAGCGTCTCGAAGAATGTTCTGGCAATGCTGTCAGCCAATCAGAAATGAGTATCCCAGCCACCTACGCTCCAGTGCTTCCTCCCTCCTCCAACAGAACTGAGCGGCCCATCTGGTCCGCCCCACGCAGGTACCCCCGCAGCCCCTCTCCACTGGCACAAACTCTCCCACAGGTCCCTCCAGGCCCTCCGCTACGCCCTGTCCACTCACCAGCTCACTCACCCAGTTCATCTCCACGCAGTTTCAGTCCAATAAGAAAGGTCCGTCCTGCAGTAGGCATCCCAACCAGTCACTTGCCTGTAGAGGCAGAGTGTCCAGATCCCAGTGATCAGACCCACTGTCAGTCACAGCAGTGATAACTGTTTGGATGGCTGTGTCATTCTATTATATATAAAGCACATATATAGTTTGTTGGCCTGCTGTTGCATCTTGCCACAAGAACTATGAACATGATGCACTAGGATAAGAGTTTGGTTCACATTCTGCTAACATTTTCAGTTCCATTATTTATCATCTATTTCTTTATGACTTTATTGTTATTTCTGTAGTCTTTTTATGATATCCTGTAATATGAAAATGATATCCTGTCCACCAGCAGGTAATATGTTAATATGTTATATATATTTGGTGCTGAGACAGTACAGACCTTCAGGCTCGGGTTCATATTTTGCTCCTTGTTAGATTATGAATCATACTGGGAACTTTTGATAAGTACTTGTAAATACATGTATGTAAATTAATAGTATTTGTTTGTTGTTTTTGTTTTTTTCTCTTTTAAATAATTAAATCACAAACTATATTCTTATTCTACATTAGGTCATTGTATAACCTAAGGTAATAAAAACAATTTTAATAGTTTGTAATTTGTCATCTGTTTTGTGACACAACTCACATGAACACTGCTATTTTTTAAAAGCTTTACCAGATTTGCTTTTCAAAGTATATATATATATATATATAAATTTTATTTATTTATTTATTTTATGTATTTTTTTGTGTGTGTGAGGGAGCTGAATGTGATCTACTTTTCTTGTATCTGAATGCAATTTTTTTTCAGTCCACTAGGTGTCACCCACACATTTGTTTAAATACTATATTTCAGCGCACCCGGGGTTTATGCTTTGGATGTTAATCAAAGTGCCTCCCGGTCACCATTACTTGACATTAGAAGGTCAGTGAGTGTTCAAAGCCATTAAATAATAATACATATAGCAAATATGAACTAATCAACGTCAAGAGGAAACCATTATGTGAAGTCAAATAGTTAATATTCATAAAGCCCATCTTAACTTTAAACAGCCCATAATGTACAGCTTCTCATAAACAGACTTGCATTTTTTTCACTGCTTCATTCCTAACATCTTTCAGGAAAAAACTACTATCGAGATATGAGGGAAAATAACAAACTGAGATCAGACCTATTTTCAGGAATCTTACTAATAATCTCTATTTATTTTTGTTGGTAAGGAACAGAGGCCACGTGCCGTGTTTACGCTGCGCAGATTTTCTGTGATTGGACGGCTGCGCTGCACGTGCATCTTCCTGCGCGCCTTAACCGTCTCCCTGGTGACGGCTGGACCGCGCTAACGTTAGCTACGGCACCTGGGCCAACAGTATGGTGGCAGGACAAAGACATGTCGGGAATTATAGGACTTGGTAGGGTTTGCACGGGTCCCACTTTAAACACAATGGCACAGAGAGATAAAACTGATCATGAGGCTAAAGACAGGAAGAAGACACACCTTAGGGAGAAACCCAAGGTACACCACACAGAAACGGTGGTAAAGTTAACCTAACAACTTACTTTCAAAGCCAACTACTAACTAACCAGATAAAGACATAACTAACTAGGTGTGAGATTAGGTACTAGTATCTCACAACAACAGAATTTTTTTGCATTTTGTGCAGTTATGGTTTTAGTCTAGCTGAAAAGTCAGTTAACGTTAGAGTTAGCATTAGCTAACTAGGCTAAAGCTTTGCTTATTTGTTGTGATAAACATGCAACTCCATTGGCTTTAAATGAGTCTATGCCAGATAAATGTAGTGTGTTTGCACCATCTACTGGGTGTTACAATGCAGAACGTCCAGAAGATTGGATTTGGGATTGGCTGAAGGCTAGTGGACAGTAGACAGCTGTATAGTACTTAGCTTGTATTCTGTGCAAAGAGATTGGAGATATTTTCTTTAACACTTTAGTACTAGGCTTAAACAATTAATCAAACAATTTAATAAAGTCAAAACTATCCTGACACCTTAATGCTGTAAGTGTTTCTTTAGTCTTTAGTTTTCCTTTTCTCTATATTTAGGGTTAATGTTTTCAAAGAGGAGGTTGAGATCATAGCACTTTAAAAAGAGTTAAGTTTTATTGCATTGGATATGCTTATGTTGTTGCACCATTCATTGTTATTCTCTTTCATGTCTGTATTTATGCTTAAAATAATATCAGACTATGCTATTCTGCAAGGTTGCATTCTTCATCATGCTTTTTGTGGCTTATCTTCATGAGGGGTTCAAGCACTACAGTTGTTGGAGTCCTGTTGTTTTTAGTTGGGTTTTCCATCAGTCCATCCATTATCTATACCCGCTTATTCCTATTTAGGCTCACAGGGATCTGCTGGAGCCTACCCCCGCTCTCTTTGGGTGAAAGGCAGGGGTACACCCTGGACAGGTCACCAGTCCATCACAGGGCCACATAGAGACAAACAACCTCACACACTCACACTCACTCCTATGGACAATTTAGAGTCACCAATCAACCTGACATACATGTTTTTGTACTGTGGGAGAAAACCAGATTAACTGGAGAAAACCCACACAAGCACAGGGAGAACATGCAAACTCTGAGACAGAATGGCCCCTGCTGGGTTTCGAATCAGGTACCTTAATGCTGTGAGTCAACAGTGCTAACCACCACTGTGCTGCCCTATATATATATATATATATATATATATATACATATATATATATATATGTGTGTGTGTGTGTGTGTGTGTGTAGCTCAATAAAATAAAAACATAGATAAAAAGCATTTGAATGTGCTATCTTCAGTCAGTGAGTTATATGATATAACTTGTAATATGATTCCTACAACTAGAAGTGTTCTCCCTAACTAAAATTACACTTCAGTGTTTTTGCCCAGAGTTTTAACCAAATATGACTTAAATGAACATGGGCTTTTGACCTCAGAGCTAAGACTGCATTTAAAAATTGCTGAAAATTGACACTAGTCTGAACTGTATGTGTTAGCTACAAGCTTGTGAAACACTGCACTAATGTACGCAAACACATACACACAGTCAAAGTGGTCTGGTATCTATTATCAGGATAATGCATTCCCTTCAGAGGTCCAGCTGGACATCTTTTGTCATGAAAATCTGCATGATTTTATTTATTGCTTTTATCCTGAAATATATCTTCCATCATAAAGGTGTGATTAGTTGTGTGGTTACATAAGCAAATCAGATCCGCCTGTTTTGATCTGGGCTTTGTTCTATTTGAAAAAACGTTTTTGTCCTTGTCACACAGATTCATGAATACACATACAGCATCATGGGCACACAAAACACAGGCAGCCAAGTTGGAAAATGAAATGTCCTAAGATTGAAAAAAAGTTCCCCCCAATATTGAGCTTGGAAATTGCTGTTAATCCATTTTTAACTCATGTTTTGTACATTAGTCATACAATCTGTTCAACCATGTTCCACCTCTCTTCCAGTGTGGCAGAGGCGCTTGGAAGCCCAGGCACTAATTAGACTCAGGGGAACAGCATCACATCTGTGTGCATACAGGATGTGTGTATGTGTATCTGCAAATAGGTGTGAATAAAGATGATGTATGATGCTCTCCATCTCTAATTAATTACCTCCTCCTTCTGCCTGGTCAAGTCTTCTCTCTAATGCCTTTGTTCACACCAGCCTGTTGATGTGCAATTCCCAATAGAGTAGTCTGCATTGTGCGTAGGCCAGGACCTGTCTTTAGTCCATAACAAGTAATTGCCTTGTAGAGTACTGGCTCTGGGCTCAATTTAGGTCAATGTACTTACGAAAAAGAGAGGACGTTGTGTGGCCAGTGTCGTACCAGCTCTTAATGGCAGCAGGTTGATATTTTATGTCCTGCCTGATTCACAGCCTTTGTTCAAAACCCTGTTACATTTTGTCCTAAATTCTTATATCCTTTAATTTATAATATGAAATTATTATATTTTCTTTTTCTTTAATATTTTTATTTTTTACCATATTATAGTTCCTCTTTTGTTCGCTATGAACATGCATATTGCATGTGTGTACATTTTCTTCAGTACTTTACTACAATGTTTGTATTTCCATTTTACCCTATATATTTCACTATACTTGTACTACTCCACTACATTATAGTGGCAGATATTGTACGTTACTCAGCTATTTATTTTACAGCTAAAATTTATGAATTGCAGAATTGTTCTTTTTATAGTATTTTGCTGATTTTAGTTGTGTGCTTTTGCAGAATGCTGCTGGAATTTTAATAATAATGGAGCAATTTTCCATTAATATATTAGTATTTTTATTCAAGGGAAAAACCTGAGTACTTCTACCACTGCGGTGGTGTTTTTGAAAAAATCCATTCTTTGTTGCAGTTTCTGAGGTTTCCCTCTTTGTCCCTAAAAGATTTTTGAAAGTCCAGAGAAAGAAATCATGAATATACATAGAATTGACCTGAAATGAAATACAACTATAATCTAAGTACTTAACAATATTTTATTATATTTTTTTTTTTGTTCATCAATTGTCCACTTGCTTAATCATGAATGAATGCTTAAAAATAAAATGCACTCTGAAATCTTTTCAAGTGCTCTGCTCATCTGACCAAACCATCTGCTAGAGCTTTCCTCCACAGTGGAGTCAGTGAGTGGACCAGGGAGGGTGAAACACATGTACATAGAAAACAAACACATAGGAAACTGTAGTAAACTTGTTATCTTTAATATTTGATATTTTGATATGATGTTTTTTTTTGTCTCTGATTTATTGTAAATCAGCCCATGTTAACAATAGGTCTGTGTAAAAGCCCTGCACCACTTAAGACATTGATGTTGTATTTTGTTTCTCCATAGTAACAGTTCCATGGCAACCGATAAGAGTGGCAGTTATATTCATAGTACTTCATGCCCCCCTGGCTCCCTCACACATCCTTCTCCATCACTCTCAGACTCCCTCTCTTGCCCACAGCTTTCCCTTTGCGTCTGTGTGTTTGTGTCTGAGCGTTTCTACATGTGAATCAGCTGCATCCTCAGCACCTGGGACATTACTTCTTGTCTCCACATCTTCGCATCATTGACACTGTGAGTTTTCCAGATGTGCTGTTTCTTTTCACAGATTTATTTGACTGTGGTTTCTAAAACCAGGATGTCCTTTTTACTGGTTGATTGTTGGTGTAAAGTAGCTGTAAATTATGGAAAATAATAGATGTAAATGGACAGTTAAGTCATAGTGTTTTGTGGATTTCCGTGTTTTGCGTTTCTATTCCTCTATTTTTTGTTTTTTCTTTACAGTTAAAGATTTGTAATAGTAAAAGCATAATTATGTAATTTCATGTTGCTTTAGTTGCTGCTGTTTTCTTATCATTACATATTTTTTAAGCATTAGACTCTTATGTCTCTGCTTGAATGTACTGAATGTGTGTTTCCTACAGGATCCTCACAAAAAAGACCTTGGTTGCCAGCTCTTCAGGGTATCCAGAATCTTTGCTTGTGTTTAAGAGAGGAGAGGGAGGTCAACATGGGCTCCAGCTCCTCCTCCTATGCCCCCAAAACCATTTACCTTGATGTGGATGGGAAGGTGCAAAAGGTAGGTCCCATTTCAGTGGTAATGTTTTATTCTTGGATCTTTTTTTATTGTTTATGTTGTTAAAATGATGTGTGATCACTATATTTTATTAGAGTTGTAACATGAGATGTGTGAAATGGGCAACTTTGGCCAAAAAGCCTAACTAATAAGAATGTCAATATCATATCACAGCAATATCAAACCATATGAAGCATTGACAGTTTGGATTAATTAAATATACGTTTAACATTTCAGTGATGGGATTATAAATACATTTTCTAGTTTCTGTAACAATATACAAATAGATGTACGGTCTGATTTTTATATTACTTATATGTTATATTAATTAGAACTGGCTTTGCACACAAAACTGTTGAAATTAATGCTACATGGGTCGTGTACTGGGAAAAAATGTAAATTTCAATTGTTTTCGCTATATTAAGACGTTAATCAGGACTTGATATGGTGTTTAATTATACTTTACCTAGGGAAATTAAATAGTTCCACTTTAATTCACCTTCCTTACTCATAGGAGATATTCCCAGTGGATTACACTCACCTGAGGAGGAGCTAATATTAGATGGAGGTGAATTGTAACTTGCCTGACAGGTGTTACTGACAGAGTCAAACACCTGCATTCATTATCGCTGCCTTACATTTCTAGAGTGTGTGAGCATAATATGGATTTTGTTCTGTTACTTTTCAGAAGCAGAAACTAGGCTGCTTTCCACTGGAATAATCAGTGGTGATAGAGAAATTAAAAACATGTGGAATGCAAGATAAAGCTGATTTATTTCAGCTTTCAAATCATAACAAAAGAGCAATGGCACACTGATGATTTAAACAGTCTTGGCAATGGGTTTCAGATTTGAGTTTGGTGTTTCAGCATTCCAAGCTTCCTGAGACACAGATGAATGAAACACTCACCGATCTGCTGATGTAGAGTGCTTCAAGTAGAGAGCTGGTGATGACACATGTCTGCTCAAGAGCCCCGAGCCCACGGCCTGAGGCTGAATGTTTGTCTGCTACACCTGCTCGCTTGAAGATGCAAGATCACAGTTTTTGCCTGCGGCACCCACTCTTTGCCATCAACCCTCCATAGACAGATTTGCACACTTTATGCAGTGTACTGAGTATTGTAAACTGGGCTGATTTGTTTTCACATGACATGTGTGGATAATGTTACTATCATCATGAGCTCCATGAACTTTCACGTCCAGCTATTCTTTTCTTTTCATTCACATTGTTCCCTCACCAGCCTTTCTGCCTTTATCTTATTCACAGCCATAAAAAAAATATCTTTATATTCTCACAACACAAAACACATGAAATATGATGACCCTAATGGAACACTAAGGCCTTATATCAAAAGCACAGCAGCTCTTTGTGTGCAGGTGAGCTTTTGAAAGCCATCCAAATGTAGTCATATTGCACCTTCTTGGATTTGTGGACCAAAGAAGAGGTTTTTTTTTTTTTTTTCATAAAGATGTGAACTGATCATAAATAACACCATACCGCTATAATTTGGCAATTCATTGTAAATTAGTATAATTCTGCTATAATTTCTGAATTTTAATACATCAATAAAAAAGCTATGTCTGTCTTACAGGTGGTGTTCAGTCGACACTGCAGTCCATGTGACATTAAAGAGCTTCTGTGTTCCTCATCTAACATTCCCAGGTTTGTTGTTTTGTTTCCTTGCTCGTACATTTGTTTGCTCAATAAAAATTTAGAACTATTTTATAAAGCTGCACAAAGAAATTATACAACACAGCAAGATTTTTATATTAAGCCATACTAGAAATACAAAAACATGTTGAGTGGCTTCACACATGTAGGCTGCCAGTATTATACAAACATTTCCCTTTGCATACTTTAACTTTTCTACTTATTGTCTCACTGCAGGAACACTGCCATCATGATGGTGGACCCAGAAGGTGCTTTGGTCTCTATAGATCCCACCATGCCCACCAACTCTCCAAAGTAACATACCAACAATATAATATTGCATTTCTATTCTAATTGTATGCATAATTATATATTTGTCAGTCATTGTTTTAAAAATGTCTGCCCAGTGTTACAGTAGTTTTTTGAAAACTTTCTTCATTGTTGACCTTTTAATCTAAAAAAGTAGCTGACACAATTCTCAGCACTGTGTCTAATTAGTGGCTGTTCTGGAGCTTTTGACCATATCTACACAACAGCTACTAAATTAACCTTGATGTGGGATTATTCAGTCAACTGTAAATACAGTAAAGTTTTGTAAATTCAAAAGAATTTACAATACAACTTTCACATCTGTTTTCCTCACAGTTCTTTATACAAAGTTGTGCCTCTGTCAACTGGTCAACTTGGAGGTAAAGTGCCAACAAAAGCTTTGTTTTCCTTTATTCCATGTAGCGCCACAGACACATGAATTTATGTTGAATTTATGTTACTACACCTCTAATGAGAATAATGAGGTGAAAATATAAAAATTAATAATGTGATTGCTGTTCACAATGGTTTCAGGATTGTATTTTATCTCTGCAGAGAAGGAGGACATGTTTCAGAATGTACTGTCCCAGGTGGCTGAGCAGTTCAGCAGGTAACTTGTCAGTTGTTTATGTTATTTTATGGCTGAAGCCTGCACCTCCCCAGTCCTAACAGATACTGCACCAACATACCTACCACCTATGTTTCAGTAATACACCCCAAAGAAGCAAATCAGACAACAAATTCTTACATCTTTGTCCTCTGCTTTTCGAGGATTAATTCCACTTTTATTACTTATTGTGACAAGTGATCCTGAGAAGCATGTACCACTCTGTCTAATTTGCTTTTCTCTCACAGAGCCTTTCGAATCAACGAATTGAAGACTGAGGTCACCAACAGGCTAGCCATGCTAGAAAAGAGAGTTGAATGTGTGTGATATATCTTACACAGCATATCCTAATTTAAATGCTATTTTGATACTCTTCAACCTGTGATATCAATGCAAAATGAAATAATTCCTGTGCAAACATTCCTAATATTAGCCATCTTGTTTTAGTGGAGGGCTTGAAAGTGGTGGAGATTGAGAAGTGTAAAAATGATCTGAAGAAGCTACGAGATGAGATGGCTTCTAGAGGTGGTGGCAGGTGAAATAAGGCCTCTGCTTTTTTTAAATACATTGATAGAAACTAAATTTCAAACAATATCAAAATCAAAAAAATGTTTCTTGAAATTTGTCCCTTCTAACCTTAGAGTAAATTGTCCGTGCAAATACAACTTCTCAGATGATGGGAAAAAGGTCACTCCTAGACGAGATGTCCCCAGCTACCCGAAGGTAGAGTATGCCCACTGTGATGGCAGCATTTAATAAAGCTAACTTCTGAATATCTAATGGTTTTACTTTTTGTGGTGTGTGTGTGTGTCATTTATGTCTGGATGACTTAATTTATGTGGTATGTACAGTACACACTGTCTCAGGAGACTATTGAGGCTCTGAAGAAGCCAACATTTGATGTCTGGCACTGGGAACACAATGAGGTTTGTTGCTATCACCTCTCAACTCCATTAGCCATTTCTATCCCATGTTGTCCAGGTGACTGATGTCTGACTTTCTTTTCTCTTTCCTTGTTGCTGCAGATGCTGAGCTGTCTGGAGTACATGTACCACGACTTGGGACTGGTTAAGGAGTTTAACATGAACCCTATCACACTCAAGCGCTGGCTGGTAAAGTTAGAGCAATAACGGTTAACTGAGCATGTAAATATACTGCATATTCCCATGCATATGGTCCAGTTTTCAAACAAGCTTAATAGTTGCTAAGAGGTATGTTAGTGTTCTGATACAGTTTACAAAATTATTATAGAAGGGTAAAGGTTGCAAACCATTTTGATCTTCAGCCAGGGCAGTGAATGAACAATTCTCTGTCTCATAGTTGGCAATTCAGGAGAACTACCGGAACAACCCTTTTCACAACTTTCGTCACTGCTTCTGCGTTAGCCAGATGATGTATGGAATGATTCACCTCTGCAACCTACAAGTAAAGTGCACATTTATCTGTATGATGTATTTTCATGTATGCCAAGGAAATTGTTCAGTTGAACTGTTTTTGCAGAGTAAATGTCAGATTTTTAAACCACTAAACACTGCTTCTTGCAAATTTTTCAAATGCAAACCAATGAATTTCCAGGCTGGAGATTTTTAATAACAACCTTCTTTTACATGGTTGTCCAGGAGAAGCTGACGCTCACAGATATGGGCATTTTAATGACAGCTGCAGTGTGCCATGACTTGGACCACCCTGGTTACAACAACACGTAAGACTCACTTTTCTGTCTGTAGCGCTGTTGACAGATAGAGCAGTGCAGATGCCCATTGACCCCCCACTATGTTTTCACATCTTCTGCACAGTGCTTTTGTCAATGAACTGTGAAACTAGTTCAGCATGGAGAGAGGTCTGGTATGAAAACACACCGATTCCGATTATCATGTTATTTTTAGTTGGAGTTTTGGGGCAGCTGAGGAACTCTCTTTTCAGGGAAACTTCACAAGAAAATACTGTCCATAATACTCATCCATAATCTGTCATCCATCTGTCAGGTACCAAATCAATGCCCGCACAGAGCTGGCAGTGCGCTACAATGATATATCGCCACTGGAGAACCATCACTGTGCTGTGGCCTTCCAGATCCTTTCTCTTCCTGAGTGCAATATCTTTGCAAATGTAGATCCTGATGCATTCAAACAGATCAGACAGGTAAAATGTGCACTTATCAGTAAGCAGTTAGCACTTAAAGGATCTGTTTAGGAAAAAACATGTTGAGTCGTATCTTAATTCTACAAACTCTTGTAACATATGTAAATATTCATTTAAAATGTTTTTTGATTTTATGTCTTTTTTATGTTTTATATTTTCAGGCAATTATCACCCTCATTCTGGCAACCGATATGGCCAGACATGGGGAAATACTGGACTCCTTTAAGCAAAAAGTTGACAACTTTGACTTCACCAACGAAGAGCATGTGACATGTGTATGTATACATTACTTCCTATTAGATCACATAGCATCTTCACCTGGCATCAGCTGTTCATTGTACTGTACATACAAGTACAGGCCTTCATCCATTAAGGACTGTAACATTAGAAGCCAAATGGATTGTGTTAGTGTAATTAGGAAAGTGGTCACAGACATACAGTAGATGTTCTGAGATAGACCTGTGTATGTTACTGTAATAATGAATAGGCTTCTTTGTGCTCAGTTTGTGGGTGTGTTGTGTGTTTGTACATGTGTATTTTTGTGTTTTCAGCTTAAGATGGTTTTGATCAAGTGCTGTGATATTTCCAACGAAGTGAGGCCGACTGAGGTAGCTGAGCCGTGGGTGGACTGTCTTCTGGAGGAGTACTTCATGCAGGTGACCACAATAAAAGCGTCCATTTTTACCACAAAATCTATGTCAACATGAAGAAACAACCTAGTGTATTGGCTCAAATGACAATGTCTACACTTATGTGATTTTCAGAGTGACAGAGAGAAGTCTGAGGGTCTCCCAGTGGCTCCCTTCATGGACAGAGACAAGGTCACCAAACCCACAGCTCAAATTGGATTCATCAAGTTCGTCCTCATCCCAATGTTCGAGACTGTCATGAAGGTAGACCTGAGTCTTAGTGAATGTGTGCCTATACAAAGCCACTCTATTTTATTAACAGTGTTCATGTTGCTGTGTTTTCCAACAGCTTTTCCCTCAGATTGAAGAAATCATGGTTCAACCTTTGCGAGATTCACGTGACCACTATGAGGAGTTGAAACAGATTGATGATGCCATGACAGAGGTAGAACCTGTTCTGTCTATTTCTCTCTCTCTCTCGCTATCTCTCTCTCTCTCGCTCTCTCTCTCTCAGTACATGTGTTAAGCTTTGAAGCTAAAACTCAAGCTACAGCCAGCAGCTGGTTAGCTTAACTTACCAGGATGACTGGGAACAGGGCAAACCAGCTGATTTTAATCTGTTTAAGAGTATTAAAATCTCACAAATTCTTCCTTCCAGCACTTATAAAGCTTACTAATTACCAATTTTATTTCTCAATTGTTTAATCTTTACAAAAACTGATGTGTAAAAATGAGAAATTGCTGTTTTACTGGGGATTTTGCACCAGACTTTTTCTTGGCTCTCTCCAGCTGTCAGGCAAGTCAAGTGAATTCAATTTTGATTATCTAGTATGACATCACAAATCACTAATTTAGCTCAAAGGGCTGCACAATCTGTATAGCATGTTATACCTCAATCCTTAGACCTTTGAGACAACAAACAGCCAATAGTCCTGCACATACCCCCTGTAAAATTGCAAACTGGCATTTTTACAAATGATCTGAATGTATATATAAAGCTATTTTTAACCCTTGTGCACTGTTAACAGAAACTTTCTATGCACAGGCCTATGTAAAGGGTTAATGGAGCCACTTGGTTGTCAATGGCAAAAATCACAAATTTTATCTCTTCCCAACAGGGGAAACCATTAAGAATACATGATTATATAGTGTCATGGCTGTGCAGTCAAAAAAATTTGTTATAATGGCAGTCAATGGGGCAAAAACATCCACAAACAGTAAATTAGTCAGTCAGTCAGTCACTTAAATCTCATCCTGCACAAAAACTGAACAATTCTTAAAAATCAGTGTTGTGACTAATCTTTGACATATTCAAGACTGTGATAGGAGGTAAAAAAAAAATCCAGTCCACAAGCACTTTTTATATTGAAAATAAGTAATTTTGTGTGTTTTATTCCCCAAATCCATGATTTCACTTATGAAACTAGCATTTAAAAAAACATTTAGTAGTTTTGATCACAACTGAAGTTGATTAACAGATTTAAGCAAAAAAAGTTGAAAAAAAAAAGTTTATCTGATATACTTTTACAGAAGTTTATTTTAGTGGATGTTTTGCCCACAGTGTATTATTGACCTATGGAAAATTTTTAAATCATATTTCCAAAATGTATGTCAAAGTAAGGTTTGTCACCAAAAATCATTCCATTTGCTGAAATACAGTGAAAGTTATGACCCTTGGTGGATGAAAACATCCCCAACAGTGCATGAAGGTTAAAAGCATCAAACTTTTTCTTTTAAATTTGAAAATGTAATGCTCTATGGCCCTAAATAGGGCAGGGAAAAGGTTTTGAACAGAATTTTTTGCTTATTGGTTACAGTGAAAAGATCACAATATCAGAATATTATTGTTTTTATGGTAGTTTTTGTGTGTGAGCAGTCACAGAGTGAACATTTTATATTGTGACCTCTGCCTTGTGATGAACAAAGCTGGAAGTAAGACTAGTTTGAGCGTGCACACACATGCAGTGAGCACAGGCAAAGTGACATTTCTGTATGGTGTAAAAAATGTAACATCTGTGGACATACCAAATTAGGTCTAGGGATATCTGCATGCAAGGGGTTAGGACTATGGCAGTAATATGAGCAAATAGTAAACGAGTAAGCAAATCTGCTTACTTGACACACACACTTAAGCTTTATACCATATATCAGTTATGCAGTATGTTGGGTGGGGTCACACACGTAAATTAAACTTGCTAACATAAAGGTGTGTCTTTTGTTCAATGAGGCACAGAAGAAAAAAACTGAAAATATGTCATTAGGCGGGAAGAAGAAGTAAGCTCTGCAGTGAGTGAGTGCAGTGGTATCTGTGTAAGTAAAAGTAACTGACTCTTTGGTTGTGCTTTAGTGTATAGTGTTAGTGTCATGAGTGCTCTTTGTCTCTGCCTCTCTCTGGCGTCTCCACGGCAACTCTTCTCTATACTGAAGTCTATCTACAAAAGCCAGACCTTTAGGAATGCGCAGCACTGTCATCACTTTGGATTCGCCTTTTAAGTTAACACCAAGGAGTTCATATCAATTTTCTCACAAAAGGAAACGGAGGCTCAAGATAAATTGGTTCAGCGTGAGAAATTCTTGACAAGTGTGTAGCTCTTGGTTGTGTAGAAGATCAAGATACTATAAAGAGTAAAATAAGGGAAAGAAAGAAACCCCACATATTCACTTAATATTAACGTTAAGGGCATATTTTTTCATTTATCAAGTAATTTCAAGACATGAAATGTTGAAAACAAAGTGATGAAATTGTTGCTTGTTTGTTTCCCTCTTAAACACTGTGTTTTTTGTTTTGTTTTGTTTTTTCCTCACAGTGACAGGATACAACATTGTCAGCTCGTGGATTGAAATTGTAACCTCTTTTCTGTCATTTTATATTTAACTTTTCCGCAGAAATTAAATGAATCTGGCACTAGACTCAGTAAAGTTTGACTAAAAGTCAGTTCTCACTCACGGCTCTATGGCAGCTTCCGCTGTTTTATATCAACACTGAGGTGGATGATAAAGGGTGGTTTGTGCTGATCTAGGCACAGCGCTGCATCAATGAGTTGTTGTTTCATACTAGCTTTAGTTTCAGCTTTGCTCCTTAAGGGCTTGCTGTGTCTTTCTGCCTAATTCCAGCTCTTGTTTTGCAGGGATCTTCTTTTGTGATCAAATTCAGCAAAGACTTTAAAAAATGTGAGTGAGGCCTCGGTGAAGATATTCTGCGTTGTGTTCTGATGGAGCAGAAGGCAAGAGAAAAGGCATTGAGACATTGACTGCATACTGTAAACTATGTGTCAAGGTGGCATATGTTAAACTTTCACATAGACCTTTGCACTGGATTTAATGAAGAGGGACTGGGTGACCTCTGTTCATTTGGTGTTTATGTTGTTCTCTACACTTTCATTTCATAGTGAATCAATTGTCTGAAGGACCATTTTATTCAAAACAAACTTATATTAAGATTGATTACCAGGCATTTTAAAAATACACAATAGACCTCGTGGACTTAATGATCAGGAAAGTGTTTACTACAAACCATAATGATTTGTTTTTTTCCCAGTTAGTTTCTAAAGTAGAGAAATTAAATTCACCAAGGTGAGATGTTTTCACCTCATTCCGACAATAAATGTTGGATTGATTCGTTTTCCAAAGAATCATGCCATTTTGCGCCTTAATATTTTTGTTCACCCATAATAAGAAGTTCATTAAACCATCGAGATTCTAGATGTGCTCTCTCACTTTCAGCTTGTGTTAATAAAACAAAGCCACACAGGGCCATATATTGCCCCTGGTAGAAGTTACACAGCTTGTCCTGTTAAAATGCTTTAATAACTCACAACACTTGTAAAACTGTAATTTGTCTGTTACACCCTGTGAATTTTACATATAAAGGTTAGACTGTACACATTTAATAGTTTTTTCTGTCTTAAAATGAGCAACTGTGTCCACAGTACGTTGAGTTAGTTCGTGTAATAGCACAGATTTAAGAAGAAGAAGAACCATACAGGATCATACAGTGAAGTTTTAACACAACAAAGTTTTCTTTGTTGGTATTCACTCATCAAAAAGTAAAAATATCTATTTAAATGCTGTAGTACAAGTAGTAAACATAATTGAACCCCTCATTTGTACTTTGGATGTCTCCACACATAACTTATTACTCAGTGCTGTAGATGAGCAGGAACGTTTTTCCAGGATCTTGGAAGTAGTTTGGCTAAACAACATCCTACTACCTTTTCCTGGAGCTTTCAGGAGTTTTGATCAACAGATCGAGTTTGCTCAGTTGCCATGGAGATGGATCTGCTGCCATTCCGGCTCAGAGGATATGACATCAATTCATTAATTTTTAAATGCTCATAACATCTGATGAGTTTGCTTGTCACCAGACGACCATGTAATACAGTAAAAAATATCCAGAAAAGGAAGTGAAACCTTGTGTTGTGATTGTACAGCAAGTACTTACTTATGGTAAAATGTAATTTGCAATTATTGGATTTGGTTCATTATTTTCTTTCAGCTATCATGAAGTCAAGCATGTTAACACAGTCATGTGTTAACACTATTGAATAACTTGACTGCTTTCCGAACATATTTTTTTTAGTGCAGAATGATCTGCCCACCTGCTGTTGAAACGTTTGAATGTTAACAAACATATAATACATCCTTTTAAATGAGTTAATGCTTCATGTCAGAGAAAATGTGTTTAAGTAAAAGTGAATCTCATGTAATATCGTCAGCTCATCATACCTCAAACTTTATATCTGTATAATATAAATTTTTTGTTTCTATTTTTATTTGCTGTTTTATTTGTCAAACTTCTCCCTGCTGACAATCAAGATATGCTCGATGTGCCTTTGACTCCATGTGCAAGACTGCATCATCTTTACATCATGAATTGCTGTGCAGACATTTGTATGCGATCTCTCAGTTCATGGTCCTGATTGAGACTTGAGGGCTAGAATACACCTGGCATGTGTTGAAATATATCTACTTATCCAGTTATGTAGCACCCAAAGGTGCCACTTATCTCAGCCCGAACTACACTCTTCTTTTCCCACATTATCCCTTTGAGCCATATCAGATCTGGGTGGTTTTCCTCCAGGTACTCCACATTTTTAATGTGTTTTTTTGGCAGCCTGTTGCCATTTACTCCAGCACGATCATTGCCTCACCTGTTGGCCTGAGCTCATACAGTGAATACCACCTACATAGTGCTGCTAACATCATATTAATGCTACAAAGTAATGCACAGTATGAATCACCAAAGACATTATATCTACTTTTTATCTGGTTTAGGTTTGATTGTGCATCTAAAAATCAAGTAGAATTAATAAACTTGAGATTCACTCCTGCAGTCTGTAGCTTCATTTGGTAAATCTCACTATTTATTTTCGTTTTAATGGGCTCTTTTCTTTGTTCTTATCTTTTGTGTGATTGCTACTGAAATCATTGTAACAGCAGAAGAAGAAAAGAAAACCATAGACCACATGTTGGTGTTGCAGCTGAGATGAGAGGAAGTAGGTAGCCTACACATATTGGTGTGTGTGTGCTGTTTGAACGAATGTAATTACCCATCACCTTCTCTACATAGCGTGACAGACTGTATTGACAGTAACTTGAAGGAATGCTCTGGTTAAACAACATGTCTTATCATACAGTGATGCAGCACAGCACTCTGTTGCATGGCCTGTGATTAAAGCACTGCTACCCATAAATAAAAAGAGTTTCTGTGTGGCATGTTAGGACAGTGTGCACTACTTTGATTATATTTTAGTATCTCTTATTGCCTTTCGCACGTAAGAGAACTAAATCCAAAGGTTGTATTTTATCAAGTGACAACATCATGAAGATTTCCTTTTTTGCATGCCCCGTTTTTTTCACAAAAGATGAGCGGCTGAGACTGAGCATCCCCACACAGCCTGCTGTCATTCAGTAGGCTGTTAGATGTTTAGTGCAAAGCTAATTAAAGTAACTGATATCTAAAATCCTTTAGCCATCTTCTTTGCCTGGAGGCTGGGTGTCATGTTAAACTGTGACTGGAGTGGTTTGTTAATGTGAGTGAATATTGTATCTATTACAAAGGCACATCAATGGTGGTTAAATGAGCAAGTGTTAATTTTTCTTTCACACAGTTTGCACAATATAGGGCCTTTGCATGCAAGGGTAGGTGTGGTACTTTTGCAGAGATGTATGATCTGTGTCTGAAGATATAACTCATGCAGATTTACAAACATATTAGTTTTATTTATTTATTAGGCCTAGAATGAGTGCAAAAGCAAAGAAAATGAATACCTGCTTTATTGCATGGACATTTTTAAGACCCATCAAAGCAAAATTTTGACCACCAAAAAAAAAAAAAAAATTTGACTAGATTTTTAGGAGTAGAAATGATTGTGTATTTATGACAAAATCACTTGTGTCGAGTTTGTTTTACCACTAGCTATAATAGTCGGAAATGCTGAACCGCTAAACAAATAAGCCTTCTGTAATTTCAGAGGACATCATCCCTGCATTGTGTTTGGACAGACCACTGACATTGTACTGTAGTTTCCTCTGGCATATAGGAGAAATAATGGCTGGGAAGGAAAAATGTGTTCTTTGATGTTTTTTGAAAGTTGCTGGTTAAAGGAGTACTCTGGTGATTTATTATTCTGCAACATCACTTGGGTCACAAGAAGGAGATTTTAACAAATTTCCACATTGGAGCAGAAGCTGTGACATCCTGATTATTTTTGTCAGCATTTGTAACTGAGTGACCTTTAACTCAGTGTTTTTTCAGACTTTGGAAAGCTCCATCCAAAGCCACAGAAAATAATATTCAGTCATTTTCACAGTGGGTGGGACTCCTCATGATGAGAAGTCACCATCTCTTTCTCTTTTCCAAGTCTTTCTATCTAGTTTTATTGCAGCTTATCGGGTATAAACTGAGAAAGACATATGCAGGAATGGTTGATAAAATATTCAGTGTACAGGGCAGCATCCATTGTCTTTTGTGTCTGCAGTGTTGTTGCTCTATAAGTGTGTGTGCAGTGCCATAAGCCTGCTGACAGTGTAGGCTGTCATAGTTACATAATGGGAATAGAAATGGATAGTGCTAAATTCAATCCCTTTGTCCCATTTGTTCTATCTTTCTTGGAGCCATCTCTGAAAAGCTCTTTCAGCCTCATGTGTGTTCTCCAAGACTCTCTAAAAGAGATATTTTTACAAGTGGAGATAAAACTTCTGTCCATAAGTTAAAAAATGTCATTTTTCCTTTTTTTTTTCCATCTCCTTCTCTTTCTCACAACTTTCCCAGGTCAAAATGCACTGTGGAGAATTCCTCCCAGCATGTGTGCTTCCAGGGGTTAAAGCAAAAGGGCAGCGTGTGTGTGTGTGTGTGTGTGTGTGTGTGTGTGTGTGTGTGTGCGTGCGTGTGTGTGTGTGTGCGTATGTGTGTGCGTGTGTGTGCACGCGTGTGCGTGCGTGTGTGTGTGTGTGCACACTGTTAATAGGCTTTCTAAAACTGAAGACTTGCAGCAGGAAGCCATAGATGATCTATGGCCTAGTTTCATAGAAAATTGGCTAAAATGCAAAACACATGGCTCGGAATAAATTCTCTGTGGTACTACCTAGCTCTTTATTTATTACTGTACTGTCCATGAATCTGTTTTTCATTATGTACTTCCAGCATATCCAGCAGTTTTACAGCAATCTCAACAACGCGACTGCATGAGCATAAGATTCTCCATTCGAGTCAGTGTAGACGTATGAAATTCTCCATTTATCTTTTGTCAGACCATAGATTGGACTGTGCCAACGGTCACTGGATGAGTCAGCCACACAGGCTTTTCTCTGCTGACCAGACAACTACACAACATAAAACTGTTTCATGTGAGAAAACACATCGCACAGACAAAGCCATGCTTATGTGAGAGGCAGTTAAATCATTGTGGCTGTCCCGTTCCCCTGACTCCCTCATTGACAAGAATGTCCTGTTCCTTGTTTGGCCACTGGACTGCAAGGACACAAGCTAGATTTACTGAAGACTGTTACATCCCTGACGAGAATGGCAAAAGGTCAGAGGTCAGAAGAGAGAGTTAACCTTAAATGCTGGTCCTGGATTTTTGTGTCAGCGACTAAAGACTCTAAGGCCGAGGAAACAAAGAGCAGTGTCAGATGGTGTAAATCTGGGCACCAAAACAAAATAGTTTTTCTTTTCTTCCTCTCTGAAAATTAACATCCACAGTGGCAGGGATTCTGCAAATCAGTGTCTCCTTAATTTAGATTCTTGTTCTCTCTTGTGTTAGGTTCACTTAAAAGAAGAATGTCATAAAGAAAAAACTCAGTTTGTTTAACAGCTACACAGTTTTACAAGATGGGAGGATCTCACACATTCAGCCACAGGGCTTAAAAGCATCTGTGCTTCATCCTAATGAAACAGATCTCAAACATAACGTTTCCATCAAGTGCTGTCAGCAGAAAATGAGAAATGACACTTAAGTCAAAAATAAAAGGTTTCAGGAAACTGCAACTGCAATGCATTTTGGAGTATTTTGAAATTATTTGGGTGATCTCTTTATATAATAAGGATTTGTTACCATCAGCATCTAGCATCTGAAGAACTGGTGTAAATCCCTCTGATGTAAAAATATGGGTTTTCATATCATATACCTCATGAAAAGATGCGTCTCATTTCATTGGCCGATTGCTTACAGCACCCTCTTTATTCAGTATTACATAACCCGCATGCTCATTGTCTGCCCTGTTACATGCGGGTAAAACACAACTATATAGAGACACGCTCATCAAAACATTCTCTGCAGCATCATCCATGACAATATCACATATCAGCGTCACTCCACGCATTTTTGTTCTGCTTTAGGTCAGAGGGGTTTAACTATCAAAGGCAACACTGGCTTTAAGTAAATATTGAAAGATCTGATTTCCAAAGAGTTGTGCACATAGAGGCTACGTCAGCTCAGGTATCCATTTCCTGCATACCTGCATCTTTCACTTAGCATTGTTGCTTTCTGTGCTGCCTCGTGCAGGCTAAAAAGCAACATTAGTTACCTCTGCTTTTGGTGATGTATGTTTGTCAGAGACTTGTTTTAGCTAAGCCTGCATGTTCTGTTTGTCTTTGCTGCTTTTCTGTAATTTTTCTTGGTCAGCGTTATGTAAGAAGGTGAACTTTGTACTACATGGTATCAAAGGCCATTCAACAAAACAGATAGTTGGCTAATTAAATATCCCCTTATCAGACTATATAGTTCACTTTCTGTTATGAACAGAGTCGTATATACTGTATGTTTTTTGAAGAGAAATCTGAATAGATTGGAGCTCAGTGGTTTAAATCAAATATTAGAAGCAGGGAAACAACAAAAACTGAGGCAGGGAAAGAGATTTGTTTTCCACAAGCTGTCAATGCTGTTGAGAAACATTGGAAGTGAAAGTCAAAAACACTGCACTCAAAGTCCCTGTGGTTATTTCTTCATACTTGGACATTTTGTATGTGCAGAAACAGCCAGTTATATTGTATTTACAGTGTTGCGTTTATTTAGTTCAGTTAAACTCTATACACATAAAGGCAGCTTTAATGTTTCCCCTCATTTCTAGTTTTCCAAAATCAGACACTTCACTGGTTTGCTGTTGCTTTGTATAGTCAGATTCATAGTTCCCCCAGTGACACAGGACCAGAGCCAGAAATGAATTGTGGTTCAAAAACTCCATCAGATGAATACACTATAAATTAAATTCTAAATAATTACATAACTATGTTAATATTCTCATGGAGGTGCTGATCGACGAGGGCTTGTGTTTTTTTGTTTATCTGATTCTTTTGTTCCAGTATGTGAAGAGAGAAGCAGTGAGCCCAGTCTGGCAGCTGATGGTTGGAAATGCTAATCCTAGCGCATGAAAGACGCCTGACAGTTCGCTGAGGGCCTCCTTACTAGTTTGTTTACAGCGTGATAATCTCAAGCATGCATCTTGATTGTGCGTTGGCAGAACATCAGCAGTCGTGCCGTGACTGCCAGGCCACACAGCAATTACACTGGCCTCTTATCTGTCTATCTCTATCAGGCTTTCTGCTGCAGCAAAGCAGGCCTAATGACAGATGGACATATGGAGTATGGTCACAAAAACAAGGGAAGTGGCTTAAAGTCTTCCCTCAGTGATCACAGTCTGAGGGTATTAGCACAGGGCTGAAGTGAAAAAGGGTATTGGGGTGAAGTGAAGTCAATAATGTTTATGCTAATCACAATTAATGTGATGATTTTCTGAGCTGGCTATTTTTAGAAGAGTGGTGTAAACTCTGTCAGATTGACTGTATTGGTGGTTGTTCCTTCTTACATAGGCGCAACAACCAAAGCTTAACTTTATTTAAACATGCAATAACCCACTGACACATTATCACCTCTGATATTGACTGATATGGTTGAAAAGCTGATACCAACCAACAATAGTGTTGATTTTGAGTCATGTTTCTGGCCGCTTGACAAATGTAAGTGCAAATATTTGTTTTCCATTTAGGTCTGCTTTGGTCTCCACCCACCACTGTAGAGATTATCTGGCTGTCTGATGGCTGAAATTCATCCCGGTGTTCACCACCTAGTTGCTAGGCTGCTCTTTGGTGCAAGGCAGATAGTGTCCAGCTGGTTTTTAATGCTTTTTGGTGGAAACAGCTGTCTGCCTAAGCACTTACTCAGTAGTCAAATGCTCATGTTTTTGTTGGCATTAGTTTTCTCCCAGTTCATTTCTGAAGACAGTTCCAAACCCGAGTTGTGTCATGCTGGCAAGTCATAATTCCCTCTGTGCTCAGAGCCACTCACCGCCACTGTGTAACTTATTTTGTTTCTACTGGTTAGCAGTGTTGGCTCATATTAGCACGCTATTGCCCTCGCTTTATTTTCACTCTTATCACCATCAAGGTTCAAACTATTAACTAATCTTGAAAATACAAATCGATGATATGAAATGTTTTGTTGTGTTGTTTTGTTGAAGAAGCAAATAAGTAATGATGGCTCGGATCTTGACGTGTATGTTGGCACAATAGCAGCACTTCTCTTAACTTTTAAGTCAGTTATTACTTCACATATTATATATGACACCAATTACTCTATACAACGTAACATTAGGTCCTGTTGCAGGGACAAACACACCGTATATACAATTGTACACTTATGTAAAAATACATAGGCATGTGAACTAAATTCCAGTTGACATAACTATTCTGCTACATCAGCATTACTCGCTTTGCAAATATTTATTAAAACAATATATGAGCAGAGCAAAATATTTCCCATATGTTGAAGTATTGGACATATCAAAGGAGGTTTAATTGGTAAGGAGACTGTGTTTAGTCATTCACCCCTGAGTAACTCCCAGCAACCTTATTAAATGCCCCCCACTGTGAATTAGCAGTCATTTCTACTTTAAGCCCAGCAGCCCAAGAGTTTGATTAATTAAATACTAAGGAGATCTTCCTTATATCCTGAACAGATGTTTTATGACTGATGTGCTTCCTCAGAACCAGGACTTTAATCGACACCATCTGATGAAGGGAGGGTTGCTGGAGATTTTTTGGCCAAGCATTATTTACCTTGGAACTTCACATTTTCCAACAATATGTTCACTGGCTATAGCTTTCATTTCTGTCAAGATGCTCTGTAAGCTGGGGGTATTCCTGCTTGCAAAAGGTTAATAACAGTTTACCAGATGTGCACACACGAGTCGTATGGGATGGGCTTCCGCTGTTCTATAATTATCATATAACATATAGATGCTCAAAGTATTTGTGTGTGTATTTTGTAGTGATGAAGACAAAAGCAGCTCCACCTCAGCTATTAGAGAAAAACGGCTCTGACCTGTCACAATGGAGAAAGATAAATGATACATTCCTACGCTTGTGTTTAAAGTAGGATTGTCTTTCATCTCCTACTGGGACACTGCCAGGAAAGATTCTCACTGTGGGGTTTAATGCTCTGTGCTATAGGCCCAAACATGTTTATTTATTTTTAACAATTCAAAAGAAGCCTTTTTTTCCTTTGGTATTCCTCCCACTCTTTCTTTTCCTCAGTCCCTCTGTCATTAACTTTGTGGGAATTTCCATGGAATTATTTCATAATGTGATTGTGTTATATGGGGAACTCGTGGGGGTGTGATGATTTTCTCAGAAAGGCAGGGGTTAAATGATCCCTCCTCTGTTATATTACTACATTTTTCCTTTGAACTATGGCCCTGCTGTTAATGACACTGGAACATCTGGATGTCAGTCTTTCAGTGAGTAATACTAAATACTGTTCAGCCATTAAATATTATCCAAACATTTGTGTTCTTATAATTAGGGAGCATAAAAGATCACCAAACTAAAATGATCTGATATCTGTACAAATTAACTTGCTGGAAAACTATTCCTAATTATTCCTAGAACCTGGAATACCATGGCATGATGACCGATGGCTGGTGCAGTGGTTAGCACTGTCGCCTCACAGCAGGATTCTGATTCTGGGTTCAAATCCCACTTGCCCTTCTGTGTGGAGTTTGCATGTTCTCCCTGTGTCTGTGGGTTTTCTCTGGGTACTCCGGTTTCCTCCCACAGCCCAAACACATGCAGTTTGGGGTTAAGCTAATACAAAATGCCTGTAGGTCTGAATGTGAGTTTAAGTGTGTCAGTCTCTGTGTCAGTCCTGTGATAGACGGAGGATCTGTCCAAGCTGGATCCTACCTCTCATCTAATGTCATCTAGGATTGGCCTCAGCTCACTGTGACCCTGGATAGCAGGAATAAGCAGTAGATAAAGGATGGATGGACCTGGCACCTGGTCATTCTCCACTGGTGGAGGAAATATTAAGATACTTAAACTTTGTAACTTAAGTATAATTAGGAGTAATAATAAATAATAAAAATAATAAAATTAATAGTTTTTTACATAGATATACATATGACAATGACTCCACCTTTTTTCCTCATTCTGATGCTCGGTTTGAACTTCAGCAAGTCATCTTAACCGCAGCCACAAGCCTAAACACGTTGAGCTGCTGCCATGCGATTGGCCGATTAGCTATTTGTGTTAACAAGCAACTGAACAGGTGTACCTAATAAAGTGGCTGGAGAGTGTGAGCTAAAATGGACTCGCTGCTCTGTTTTCTTCCATGTAAGCCTGCACTCCAAAAGAGTTAGTGTGGCCCCAGAGCCCCACATGTGTAAGGGGATATCTTCAGCCTAGAGCAGGGCGCTCACTGAGCAGCTGGCTGCTGCCCCAACACACTGTAGGCAAAGCAGTTAAGCAGAGGAAAGAAAAGAAGGGGGCAAAGATATGAAAATATCATCAGAGGACTGGAAAACAGCTTGATTTCAGCCTCTGCAATCTTAATGTAAATATTGTACACATTCTCAAAACACACACACACACGCGCGCACACACACACACGCGCGCACATATATCTATGCACACAAACACTTCTGGCATCTCTGTGGAGAAGAGATGAGCTACAGATCAACCACAGAGCTCAGCTCTTCCCACTGACTGTCCTCATTCTGCAGTGCTGCAAAAGTGAAACATCACCACTTTGTTGGTTTTGGAGGTTTTCTGAGAAACTCTGAATACTTTGTTCAAGCAAACCATTATGGAGGAAAATATCACAGCCACACAGAGAGTATTAGGGGTATTACAGCGTGGCTGCATGTGATGGCGATCAATCCGCAGTGAAAATATTTGGAGATTTTCAATTCTTACTACAAAAGCAAAGTGTTCCAGTTAGAGAATATAAATCAGTGCTACTGTATTTAACCTCAGGAGATGCAGAAGAGTTGGCCCAGTCTTTCTTTTGTAGAACTCGCTGCCAAAAATTGCTGTTTTGGTGAAACGCTCTATCTGGGTGGCACAAATCCCCTGTCAAATGCGGCCAGTTTAAGTCACACATAAACACACACTGTTGGAATGCAGTTAGCAAAGCCAAATACCTCTAAAATAAGCACAATTGTCCCTCATCTAGTGGTGGAATTACTTTACATTTTTAACAGTGAAGGTGCAATTGTTTCACAATGTTTTGTTTTTTTTGTTGGTTTGGTGCTGCTTTCTAATTTTACATCATTTTGCTCCTTGATAATTATACACAGTGATGGCACTTTTACTGTATTAATAGTGATTAATAGTGATGACACAAGAAGCACTGTCAGAAAATCTAAACAGATACTGGATGGTAAAGATATAATATGAAGCCTTTAATTCTTTGTCATAGAATTGCTCAACATCACATTTGTTTAGATAAGGAAACCTCTGAAAACACAGGAGCTTGAGCAGACAACACTGTGGTGTCTGTTTCACACGTCCTGCCTTTAGGAATGAAAACAGCTTCTGACTATTACAGCCCAGGAATATTCCAGTAACTGTATGCATTGCAAAACTGCGATTAAAGCAGGAGATATGGGAAACACATAAACAGGTGAAAGAATATAATGAAATTTACATTCTGCTCTGTCACTGTACAATCAGATAATGTGTAAATATTGCCTTCAGGATGTTCATGGGGTTTTCACTTTCGCTTCCTCTTAACAATCCTATGTCCAAACAGGTTTTTCTCTTCTCTGCTCCATTGTTTCATGACAGGACAGTGAGGTAAGGAACAGATATGGTTAACAGTACGTGGCTTATTGTGCCCCTCAATGCTGGCAGGACAACACGACCTCTGGTTAATCATAAACACCCTCTGTACACCAGAGCATGCGTCACGCTATCTGCCAAAGGCCTCATGGGGCTGCTGCACTTTGGACGACGGTTCACAGTGAAGCAAGTGCAACAAGCAATTACCTGACTTGCTTCTGATTATAGGAATGAATGCAGGAGTTAGATTTACAGCACATTTGCTGTAAGAGGTATTAAATCGCTTACCTCTGATATTCACAGAGGTTAGTAAAAAATATGTGATGGTGAAATGCTTCCAATCACCAATCCTTAGCTCAGCCTGCAGCTGTTTAAATGCCATAACTAAGATGTAGCTGGAGAATACTTCCTAAACTCCAGCACAAATATGTGTGTTTGCCTGAACTCCACTCCTCCAGTCTGTCGGGGCCCAGTTTGCCTTGCCAGGGCCAGCTAACAATGTTTGCTCTGCTTTATGGCCTCTCTATTTGCTTTCCCCTTCACTGGAGCGACCACCTCTGGGTCTCAGCAGCACTCGAGTGCTGCCACACTTGGGGTCACCAGCTTAGAGGTCGGCCCACCCAGAACGCAGTGCGTCAGGTTAGACAGATAACAACCGCTCAGGTGGTTTAGTGCAGCAGGGATGTGACACACACAGCAGCAATCTTCCATTAAATGAGGCTCTGAGATCTTACTCCAGATAGGCAGCTTTTCTCTGTGTGGCAGCTCTCCCCTCAGGTTGCTCAGGCTTTCCCCTGGGGTCATCATAAAATTAAATAACATGCATCCGGAGAGTAAAAAAGCGACTGTAGTTTTTCCTTCCCTGGAATCAACTATATATATATATATGGTCTCCAAGGGTAATAATTATGTGATAGATTTATTTCTGGAGGGCAGACTCACAACTGAAAAACAAAAGGTGAGATCATGAAATAGATTTCAGCCTTATTTTGATGTGTATGCATTTATCAGAGAGGTTAAAGGAAACTGCAGATTAATAGAACATACCACATACCCCCCCCCTCCACACACACACACACACACACACACACACACACATTAGGCTGTAGGTGGTAGATCGCTGTGCGGATTTTCACAGCAATATTTTCAATTTCACACATTTGTCACATATACAAATAAGCCACCATAATGTTTGAAGATGAATCTACTTGGTGTTATCTTCATAAAACAATATATGATGATATGATGAACTTTGGAAAACATCCTCTAAGATAAATAAAAACATCAAAACAATCATTTTTGTTTGGCAGCTGGTCACTGTTTGCTTTTTGATCCCCACCAGCTGCAGGTTATAGTTTGCTCATGCCTTTTATTTATCCCCACACAGCAAGAACAACATCCACACAGCTATGATTTAACTAATCTTAACAACACCTTTGTAGTAATTGTTGGAGGTATTATTAGTTCGGGCTGCTTGCTGGAGTTGCTGTAGGATCACATGAGGCCCTTAAGGGGGATGGGCAGGGTTTTTTAGAGGCTGGTATGGCTTTAAGAGTTTACTACCATCCTTGCGCTCTTTCTAACACACATACACACGCACACACACAAGCACACTGCAGAAAGTTTGGAGGCCAGGCGAGTGGTGGGATAGCGACGGATAGGAAGTGACGGGACTGCATGAATTAGAGAAGGAGGGAAGGGGAAGAGGGTAATATCAACACAAAGCGGAGTAAGAAGCAACGTGCGATCAGCGGACTATTGGCTGGAGCGCGGAGCGGTGGGGGTGTGGGAAAGTGAATTGCGCATGATCTGATCAACAACGCCGGAGCGAGACTTTCAATGGAAGTGAGCTGGACTCCGACCAGTGAAAAGCAGAGATCTTAGTAAGAGGACTGTCGTCTGGTTTCCATGATCGCCCTTGTGTCTCTGGAAGGCGCTGGCGACCATATGGAAGCGCGACTGAAAAACTACAGCGTCTCTCTGAACATGAAGAGAAAGACTTTATGAAAAATCAACCAACAGAGTTTGGGGATATGAGCGCAGATCTTTGGCGTCCACCTCGATTTTTTCCCTCTGTCGGCTTCAGTTTTGCGTCTTGGGAATGTTTGCGAGTTGCATCTCTGGGGCTTCAGTTCGGATCCTGACCCGTCTCTGCGTCCTGGTACTGGTCATCGCTGTGGGACTCGGTTCAGAGCTGCGGGTCCGGGTCCGGCTCTCTGACGGGCTGGTGACTGAGGAGGTTTTGGAGGCAGACAGCGATAGAGACTCGATATCGCTGGAATTTAAACAGGGAGATGGGACACTCATCACCTTTGTGGCGGACTTCAAACAGGTGAGAGGTGCTTTCTCTAAACCACTTCGACTAAACGAGGGGGCGTTTCCCCCCCTCGCTGTGGACGAAATGAGATTAGGACGGTGCTGTGAAAGTCTTACATTACTATATAACTTCAAATTGTGCCAGAAACAACAACTGAAACCGCTTCATGTTTCTAAAAATAGTCTGGGACCCGCTGGTGCACCTTGAAGTTTCCAGGAGGTTGAGAAGTGGGTCTTAAATAGCTCATTAGAAATAAAAGCCACAGTTTAAATGATCCTTTTCCTCTGGACCTCCTGGGGACCTTTAGGGACTACTGATGGGCCACAACCTCCAACTTGGGCAACACTCTTTTAATTTAGATCATATTTCACTTTCACCCACCTGGTTCATCTAAGACCAGATCTGACTGAGGAAAAGGCTGTGGAAAGAAACCTCTGCTTTCTAGTCATGCACCTAAATATGAGTTATGACAGATGCTTATTTCTCTTTATCTTCATACCTTTCACCACATTTTTTCTTTTTTGCCCGTGTGGAGGCTGAAATCAAGCAACCACAGTGATCTCGTTCAAGTGAAATGTGTTTGCCTGTGTGCAGGGATGTCAGGGCCACAGATCTGAAGGAGATCATCCCAAAAGCTTAAAGCTCCCTGGATGTTATAATGGAACTTGCACATAAACTCCAGAAGAGCTCATAGTTTCATCTTCTTCCATCTCAGTGAGCCTCCCCTGAGGTCAAGACAGCTGCTGCTCCGTAGCTGTGAATGCCCAGTGGACTCGAGACCCCCTGCTGCCCCTGGGTTCAGGGCTGATCATCAGCGGCCATATTTAGCATTCTTCTAAATGTAGAGAGCAGATCAGGTGACCTCCCTGACCAGAGCTGCTTTCATGATGACACTGTTTCATGTCTGACAGTCATTACTTAGGGACACATAAGTGTCAGTCATGGAGGGAAAACTACAACTGCAGACTGTGGAAAAAAAAAAAAAAAAAAAAGGGTGGGGGGGACTCAAAGAGGCGCACAGAGCAAAGGCATGTGTCTGTGATGGTTGCTGTCACACAGAAGCTGACAGGCTGGCGAGATGTGAACGGGGAGATTTACCAGGATTAAGTGGGCATGTCTGACCTTTTTGATCTGCACGTCTGCTTCACTAACCGAAACAGCTAATTTAGAGTTGAAAGAGAAGAGGCCGTCACCCCCGATCATTGGTGACACACTAATATAAAAGAGACATACACTGATCCGTGAGCGGGGAGTCTTTGCTCGGTGGAGCAGACGCCCCGTTTTGCTGCGTCCCTTCATGTGTGCCCACATAAATGTGCACATGTGCTTGAGTTCATTGGAATAGAGGCGACAGAACCCCTGAGGACACTTATGCTTTCTGCTGCCTGATTTAACTGTTCCAGTTGTAGGTCAGCCTCCTTGCCCCCACCCCTTTCTCTCTCTCTTTCACCTTCTGTCCCCCTCTCTGTCGCTCGTTCACTCCGTCCTCCTCTCTCCTCATTTATCCTGCATGTGGTTTTCATTCCGCTCTTGTGCAGTATCTCCAAGATTTATGGAAACTTGGATGAGTTGTCACTTCCAGCTGCCACGAATATACAGTCCAGATGAACGTGTGGGAAGAAGATCATTTTAACAGGCGTGTTAAACACCGGAGAGTTACAATGAGCCACACAGTCAGGGCTGGACAGGTACGCTGTTCTTCTCTGGAAGCCTTGTTCATGTTCCTCATCACTGATCTGTGAATGCTGTCAAACAAGTATTTCACTTCAGTCTAAGGGTTTTTTTTTTTTCTACTCTCTATGAACCTTCACCAGGATCATTTCCAAATGAACTCTTTATAAATAATAAGCAGACAGCTTATTCAGTCTTGCTCTTCAGTTCTTTGTGAGTACGTGGCAGAGATGTGGTGGTAGATGTTATAGCCATTAGATGCTGGCGGCGGAGTAGCCTGCTGGATGTGAGAAGAGAGTTTAGTCAACCTTATCCAAGCGATGAATCACTGTGTGAGGATCAGCCGTACTGTGATTTCAGGAGGTTCATGTTTTCTCCAACAGCATGTAGACATATGGAAAAGATAATGTGGTTTAGCTTACTCATGACACCTCTGAGTAAACCTGAACCTCTGTGGGAACTGAAGAACTCTGTTATTGTCATTTATTTAATCATCCTGTGTTTATTCTGCAGTTGTGTTTGTAGTTTGCTTAACTTTGCTCAAAGTTTTTTTCTTTTTTTCTTTTTTTTTTAAATTGTAGTCAGGGGACTTTATGTTAGCAGTTTCACTATTTCATTCCTATCTGGTATCACAGTGACATATTTACAGCTGAATCTACCCTAAATTATGTAAAATTGCATCCATCTGTCTGCAGTACAGTAATATCTTGATGACACGCTTGATGTCGGTGTATAATTTTGCCACACGAGACAAATCCGAACACAGATGTGCTGTTGTAGCCTTGAATTGACAATTCCTCTAAAGTCGTGTGTCAGTTGCCGATTCATTGCAGATCTGCGTTTTGTTTTTTTTTTTCTCAGCAACCACTGCGACAATTTATAGACCAACAAAGTCTAAGACCTTGAGCTGAACATAAACCATGTCTTGGAGATTAATCTAAGGGAAATGTCTTGCATATTTGAGAGACTGTTTTTGGGTCTTTCCAGATGTAGAAACTTTGTTAGAGAAGCTAATTAGGTTGTACACCGCGGGTCTCACTTTCATGTTCAGCTGGTGGGTTTGATCAATGCAGGAATGTGGATGACTTCTCAGGCCTCTTGGCTGAATTTACTTTTGAAGAAGGTTTGATTTCTGGGTTGCAATGATTCACATCCTCGCCCATCTAAAGTTACATACACCTTGGCTCTATAATAAAACACCTGAAAGGACAGTTTTGAATGTATTTAGTTTTATATTTAAAAATACAAATAAACCTTTGGCCACACTAGTGCAGAATAATTTGAACAGGCTGCATGATTTGAAAAAAAAAAGCTTTCCTCCCACATTAGTGTTTTTAGATCATGTTGTAGCAAAATTCTTGGATGAATGTTTTAAATATTATCTTTCAGGAAGTTGAAAGCCACTTTAGGTCAATAGCTTTACGACTGATCACAGCAATCACTCATTAGAAAAGTTGAATTCTCTTCATATCTAATACTACTTTAAAAGTTTTTTCCACTTTGGAGTATGTTTTTCTGTAGTGGTGTGTCATTAGTGACCTGTTGCTGTGCTGACGGGTCCAGGAACAAACAGACGTTGGGGACATTGTCACTCTCATGGTAAATAAACCTGAACAATGGCACCATCAGCCATTTTATTAATTCTCATTTCATTTCAGCCTTATAAAGCATATTGTGTTTCAGCCAGGGGCTGTGTTGCCCTCAGGTCAGTTCACTGTACAGTTCTGAATGTCTTCAAAGCTATGAGGCTTTATGGATAAGCCCAACAATAGGCTCACTGAATGAATGAAGTGAAGAATCTTCACACACCCTCATGTGCTATGTTACAAAACAGAAAAAGAGCTGGGAGTGGGGGAGCCAGGTTGGTTAGCCTTCCTGCGTCCTCAGCCCGTTGGGATACGCAGTATGTTTCACCCATTTTGGCAGGTGCCCATTGCTAGTCCTGTCAGAGCCTTCACATAATGTACCAGCTATTAAAACTGTTGTAATGGATTTGGGCTGTAGCCTTTATTAGCTATTAGGCAAGCTCTCCTGGCAATGACTTTCATTCTTTTGTTTGTGGGAAATGCCAGTGTTTTCGAAATTAAGCAACCACCTAGTTGTTTTCACTGTGTATCAGTTACAAGTCAGTACAGTCACCACTTTTTTTTTTTTTTTTTTTTTTTTTTTGGCTGCCACACCTTGCCTCGCACTCAACCCTGAAACACCATCCCACTTTGTCACTTGCACAAACTTGTCTATGTGCAGGGTAAGTGTCACCTGTTCCAGGAAATACTGTTGCTTCAGACGCTGTTCAGGACACGTTATGGGGGCACATGAGTAATGAGTCTCAGTAATAAAGTGAGTCTCCAGCAGTCAGTGATCAACTGTCCTGTAACTGAGTAAAGGTTAAACAAATGGAGAGACTTCAGCTTGTCTTCCTGAACCTCAACAAACACCAAGATATTCAGGTTTTGTTTACGTGGAGTAGTGCTTTGAAAGAACTCTTAATAAAGTTCTTTCAGTAATAGCTGGTTCCCCCCGTTGGTTCCCCCCGTTGGTTCCCCCCGTTGGTTCCCCCCGTTGGTTCCCCCTGTTGGTTCCCCCTGTCATTCAATGGCTTCTTTCCAGGCGGGAGTGAGAAACTCCACAGATAAGTTACTCCATAGTAAAACATGATATGTGGCTCAGAGGAATTGTATCGCGGTTGCTTGTAATCTGTGTTAGGTATTTTTTTTTTTTTCTTCTTTTTTTTTTTTATCTTATTTGGAATTTCAGTGGTAAAACTAATTCCAGAGTACTTTTATGCCTGAAAGCACTTTTGATTTGGTTCCTTTTTTATATTATATTGTTACTTTTTCTGTCCCATGCATCTTTCATGACAGTGTGTGTAGGCAGCAGTCCTTTCCAAAGATGAACCCGCTTAAGTCTTTTCTCCTGGCAGCCCTTTGTTCCCTGTTGACTCTGAATCCCAGGAAAATAGCTTCTGCCGTGGTCTTATTATGACTCTTGAAGGCCCCACATTGGCCTCTTGTGGCCTCTTGGCCCCTGTTGATGTCTTTATTTTTTATCCTCCTCCTGCCAGCCGACCAGATGTTCGTCTGTAACGCTGCTGATAAAGAAAAGGCTTCTCATTCCCACAGTCATGAAGGCAGAGCGGACATAGCAGAGATAGACAGCTATCATCCACCTTTTTAGATATTTTTCCAATGATCTGGGACAAGTGAGTCATGGTGCTGCAGTAACTGCCTTTGATGGACAAGGAGACAGTAGTTGTGGTTTGCACTGTGCATAGTTAACGTCACTTCTCAGAGGTTTTAAGATTGCAGCTGGTAACAAAAGTTAAAGGGTTCACTCTGCCAAAGCATCTGTTCAATTCTCCACATAGTGTCCTGAAGTGTCCTCTTGGACAGCTCAGCCTGGTTAGTTTGCACTTTAAAGTGCAAGAGACATTTTATATGAAAAACACCATGATTATATATGCATTTTAATGTAAATGTATATATAATAGGTGTTTAAAATGTACAGTAGGTTGTTTAAATATAACAAATGTCTGCTTTCATAAAAAAGAATATATAGTTTGAATTATGCCATCATTTTTCAATGCCTTCCCATGAAATGGCTGGTTGTGTGTCCTGCAGCCGGATATGAGGACTGTGGGACAACAGTTAGAAGCTGAATAGCTCTGTAGCCTTCCCTATTGTTTGTGCCTTATCTATCTGCCTCATTTCCTACCCTGTTAGCACACACTGTTTGTCTCCCCCTCATTTCCTGTATGCAAAGTCTTCATAAACAATTTATGCCTGAATAATTGTATCCAGATCCTGTGTGAATGAAAAGTTCTCCCACTCTGGCCTGCACCGAAACCTTTTAAAATATAAATTGGAACCTGTTGAAGTTTTTACAGCTGTATTTCTGTAACCTTTCATTGTTGTCAGGAGTATAGCCAAGGAGACACCTTCCTCTCTCTGGTGTTTGCATTGTCCATTCACTGCCACTGTTTGCTAATTGGTTCGCTCTTTAGACAGCCAGGTGTGACCAGCCCCAAATGTGACTCCACATTCCTGGCTTTGGAGCCTCTGTAATTAGCTTCAACTCAAGCATTTCTTAGCACAGCAGCTTTTCTCCCACTCCCTTTGTCTGTGTGAGTCTGTCTCTCCCTCTCTCCCTGTGTCTCCCAACATGGTGTGTAATCCCTGCCTCTACCTGTGCTTTTGATGGGGCTCCCCTCACACACCAAGGCAAATCACCCCCCCCCCCCCCCCCCCCCCACACACACACACCTCCCCCCAACACACACACACACACACACACTCACACACACACACACACACACACACCTCCATTACAAACACAGTAAAACCTTTTCTTGTTTTTAAAGGGGAGTCAGAGTAAAAGCTAAATATATTATTACTTATAATTCTTTAAAATAAGATTAGAAGCTAAATTTAACTGTATGATGCTGATTTAGAGTTTTTGTATTTGAATTTTACTTTTGTGTTACTGTGCAACTTTAGTAGCCACTGACCTGGAAAGGTCCCTAAAAAAAAAAAGCTCCAGCAAGTTGATTTCAGACCAACTCAGATGCCCACACAGACCCACAGTGATCCCCAGTGACTCATCAGAGCGTGGCTGACCAGCCAGCCATCGGCCTTATCAACAGACAGGGTCTTAGAGGGGATTGAAAAACAGGAAGAACCCCATGCACAGGGGATCGCTACTGACCCGGTGTATGTGTGGGGTGTGTGTGTGTGTGGTGTGTGTGGTGTGTGTTTGTGACTAACTGTCCATCCATGCATGCATATGTGAGTTGGCACCGTTAATATGGCATTCAAAGTGAAATGTACACGTCCTGTTGGTATAGAAGGTATATACCTTCACACAGCTCTCATTTTCACAGTGAGTAAGCCAGGTATATATTCTGTGAAAAGAGTACACTGGGTGAGCTGGGTTCCAGCTGCAGTGACAGAGCATGTTCACTGTAAATGGCACCTTTGAGTGTCTGAATAGGCTTTTGTGCACCCCTTAAATAAAAACCAAAGGTAACTTCCAATGAAATGGGCCCCCAGCCCTCTCCTGTTTAACAGGGCTTAGTATGACCCCACTAGTCCAGTTGCATGAATACAGACTTGTGTTTGGCTGTTGGCCAGTGGTAGTTTTTCTGCAAGTGGACTACAAGTCCTGGGTGTCAGGGAGCAATGCTTAGGAATCTGTGCTTGTGTGGATTATTTATAGCCATGCTGACATTTACGCTGCTCTGGTGAGAGGAAAAAAACTCAAGGCTACAGTGTCCTTTGATTATGGTGTTACCCATCTTTTTCTAGACGGGAAAATGTCACTCTTTAAATTCTTAATGTTCGTACCTGATGATTTTCTCTAAATATTCTTCTGCAAACCTTTAATTTTATGTGAGTTTGTGGGAAAGCAATTTTAGAAGGTGGCTCATTATCCTCATACAGGTTTCACTTCATTAAGCAAGTGGCTTTATTCTTTATTTTAACTCTAGATGTTGAGTTGGTTGTTACTCGCTGCACAGAACAAGCAGATTTGGCCACAACAGGAAACCACTGCAGTCCCATGGGAGCTTGACACCTGCCGCTGTAATTGTCTGATCTTCTGTCAGAGTCAAACTGTACCAGTGACATCCCGCATGACCAGCTGCCATAAAGCTGCAACTCTGAAGAGAAACAGCACCACTTAGCACATTTCAGAAGAGGTAGCTGTTGTTCCCTTGTGGTGTTTGGATACCGTCTGTCATCATAACAGCAGGTGTAAAACCTCCCTTAACCATAGCGCTGCACATTTCACTCTTTAGTTGTTTACTTTTTATCGCACCTTGAGTGTGTCTGCACAAACGAGTCAGAGTCAGTGCATGTGCCGGTGCTTGTTTTCAGGCAGGCAGAAGTCAGTCTAGTCTTGTCCAAACAAACAGTCGAATACCAACATTGTCTGCCTGGATGGAGATTTGGAGATGATGTAACTGTTTTTACTCTGTTTGCTTTTAGAACCAATGCTGATTATTATCACAGCAGCACCTGAACCAAAGATATCAACACTGGTTGCTTATTGCTGTTTAAAGGCCATGATGAAATTTAAATTCTCTTGATAGATGGTTGGAGATACACCGGCAGCAGCCAGAAATATTTTTATTGTATCTTTTATTCAGAACTACCTGTATGGTTGAAGGGATAGTTCAACATGAAATGTTTGATGGCACTCTGACTCCACAGCTAGTAGACATTTAGCTTACCTTAGCAGCAAGGTTAGAAACAAGGGGTAACAGGCCTCCTGGGAATAATCTTCACCAACTATTGCCTCTGAAACCCTAATTTACACATTATATCCCATTTGTTTAATCTGTACGAAAGCTAAGTTGACTGCTGGTTGTGGCTTCACATTTAACATACAGATAGACCAATACTGTATTTCCTATCTAACTCTAAATGAGTGCATTTCTCAAAGTGTCAAACTATCCCAGACTAGATTTTTTGCTGTGTGTAAATCATGTCAGTTTGAAGCAAATTTACTACAGTAAGCACTGGTGTCCTCCGTTTGCCCTTTTGACCCGAATCCAAAATGCAGAGCAGGAGAAGTGGGCAATTTTTCATCTGGAAAGCCAATGACACAAGAGCAGGAGGAGATCTCTGTATCTGCACTTCAGCACTGAGTACGTTCCAAAGAGTTGGTGGAGCTGTACCCTGCTTCTCTGTAATTAACCAGTGAGCCCTGGGGCAAACCCATGTGGCTCAAACAAATGCCTCCCCCCTTCTTTCTCTCTCTCTGCCTACACACACATGTACGCGCAGTGTCCCAGTGTAGCGCCATGTGTCTGCAATATGGGAGGTCTTGAAGTCGTGGCCCCTGTCTCTCTACACTTAAGGGGAAATGGCACTGTTGCCCATTTGTCTGTCATCATTGTGCTCCTTCCTTGCATGTTACTCTGTTCACTTTGACATGGTGATGCCTCCTCTAGTCTTGACATTCCCTTTCCTCTTTCACGCTTTGTTCTTACTGTAAATAAAAAGAAAAACTATAGTACCTGGTTATTCTCACATTATGGAAACGTGAAGTGTTTAATTTAGACTTTTTGTGTTTCTGTAGTTCTTAAGTCTGTGTTTTCATACATTACTGAGCAGCTCACAGAGACGTGTGAGGGAAAGTTCTGAGGTTAATATCACATTAAGCCTGTGAATCAATATTTGGTCAGTAATTTGCCAAAGGTCAAAACGCATCACATGATTGTCTTGTGTAATACACATTCTTGTATTGCACGGCTGCCAAAAACTAAAAGCTAAAAATTTTTTATGTGAGACAAAAGTGATCATGCAAATTAGTCTGTAAAGAACTACAGAGTGTAAATACTTCTATTAATTTTCTTGCCAATGTGTCCACTTTTGCATACGTGGGACCAAAGAACTCCAGGAGAACTCATGGCATTATCTCAGGGCTGTTTATCTGTCCCAGAGTTCCTCCTGCTCAGGGAGTGAAAGCCTTGAAATTACTACTCCTCTGCAGCCTGTTTGCTTCAGACGGGTGTGTGAAAAGCGGAGGAGGGGTGTTTGGGACTGTGCGCATTTGTCTTGAAGCTGAATCCAAGGAGGGGGGTTGGTGTCTGAATAGGAAGACAGGTCTGCTGCTCTGCTCTTTCCACACTGCTAGAGCTTCCCATCATGCTTTGCATGTTCTCTCTTTATGGCCTTGGGTTTTGTGCCAGATATCTCACATACTTGCCAACAGCAACAAGTTTTTTTGTTTGTTTGTTTGTTTTTGTGTTTTGTTTTGTTTTTTTGTGAATTCTACATTATCACCGTTTTCCTACTTCTACAGTTTCACATAAAACAGCTTGGTAAAATGTTTCTGACATTTATGGGATGTGAAAAACTGACAAGTTTGTCCTGTAAGAGGTCCAAAACCTTAATTTGACAGTACAAATAACCAGCGCATGACTGGAGCAACTCCACTGGCTACAGACAATGAGAAAGTATCAACAAACTGTCAGATGAGGCTTTGTGGGTTTAGTGAGCATAGACTCCTCTTTAATTCTGGAAGACAGACAGATCATCTTTGAACTCCTCCTATTCGCTTACTTTGAGTGTGGAAAGTGTTGCCTTAAGTACCAAAATGGAACGAATATTTGTCCTGATCTGTATGAGCCAGCACATATAAACAGTAAGTTATGACCTCGCCTCATGCACCACTTCAATGTCTTCTGGGAGTCGTCTGTTTACCCGTTCAGCCAGTGTGTCATCTCTCATGCCTTGTGTTTTTCAGGATGTGAAGATATTTCGAGCACTGATCCTGGGTGAGCTGGAAAGAGGACAAAACCAGTACCAGGCCCTGTGTTTCATCTCTCGCCTGAACCGCAATGAGATCATCCCCAGTGAGTCCATGGCCCGTCTCAGACAGGTATGACACAGCCATTGTTGCATGATGGACATTTCCTGTTCAGAGAAATGTATTTATATTTCTGAGTGTGAATACTGATCATTAATGTTTGCTCAGAAAAATCCTCAGGCCATTCGCGTGGCAGAGGAGCGGAGAGGACTGGAGCAGCTGACGATGAGTGTGGCAGTCAATTTAACTCGGGCCTGGCAACTCAGCTCTCACGTCCACAACATGTGCAGCGAGGCGCAAGAAGCCATCTATACTAGAGAGGCAGATGTCAAGCAGTGGCTGGACAAAGGTCAGGGGTCATCTTTGTTTATCATTGAAAATTCTGTTAATGCACTGTTCTCTTAAGTCTTTCAGTTCTGCCATTGTGCCTGAGTGTGTCTGTGGTAAATATTTCTGTACTACCATCCTCCCCAGCACTGTCCATCTCCCCTGTTTGCACTGAAAGGACTTATGTCTGACTTATGTCTTCTCTATTGGGCTCTATTACTGTCCATACTAACTGTGTTTACTATGCTCCATTTGTCTTTTCCTTTTAAAATTTCCAGCTTTAAAAAAAATCTTTGAAACAGAAATAATGCAGTCCAGTGAATAGGTGTTTTTGTATCTTTCTCTAAACAGTGACATTATTTTGCTATCCTTACACTTCCCTTATTAGGGCCTTATTAAGCCATTTGTTTTTAAAAGACCTTTTGCAATTGGGTTCAGTATCTTGATAGCAATGAAGCCCAAATTATCCTGGGTGAGGAGAATCCATATGTCAGCACTATTGTCCACTGACAGTACTGTTATTGAGGAAACAATGTTGATGGTCATGGTTCACCAAGCACCTGCACTATCTGCAGAGGGAATTGCAATACCATCTTCTTTGCATAACAAAGCTCCCCTTTTACTGCAACATCATCCCTTTTTTTTTTTTTTTTTTTTTTTACCCACTTTGTTCACCCTCCCGTGCAATACTGTATTTGACTGAGTGAAATTAGAAAGAGAACTCACTCCAGTATGAGAGCATGTTTTTGTTTTTAACACCACAAGCTCTAATAATATTCTTCTTCTGCTGTCTTCGTTGCAGGAGTAGATGGCTCAATATTTGAGGTCCTCCCCCAAGTAACGGAGATGCCCACCTTCCAGGCCTGTCACACTACTAAAGACTTGTGGCAGCCCTGCCTCTGCACATATAGCCTGCGTCTGGAGTGGTACCCATGTCTGCTGAAGTACTGCCGCAGCCGGGACTCCTCGGGCAAAGGCTCTACCTACAAGTGTGGCATAAAAAGCTGTAGCAAGGGCTACCATTTCACATATTATGTTCCCCAAAAACAGCTCTGTCTATGGGATGAGGAGACCTAGCATTTTGTTCTGGATATTTCAGAAATACATTTTTTTCCCAGCCAAGCCAATGGTTCTCCACCCATGCTATTCAAAGCAAACAGTAACACTGGACTTCGGTTTATATGACGCTAAGTGAGCTGTCTCAGGTGGGGAGTGGTGAGATCCAGATGTTTGAGCTGAAATAGAAATGAATTCAGGTTTCAAATCAGACCAAATCCTTTAAGGAAGGAGAGATGTGACACATCATTCTAAGAGGATTCAATAACTAACCCTTTTCTGGGAAAATGACATATCATTGTAAGCTATAATGTGACTATGCCAAGATGATGTCCTTTTTGTGCCTTTTTTGTGAACAACTGATTGGAGCAGATACCAGCTGTGACAACCTCTTAAATTAGCTATGGTATGCGTGAAGCTGGACAGTGCATTTCTGATCAGTTACACACCAGCGGAGGAACAGTAGAAAGACTCGTATAAACATAATCTTCCACCCTGTTGAAGGAAAGTTTGGATGGTAGATTTATCTTCCTTCTAAAGCTCTGTGAACAATGTCTGTGCATAACAATTTAGGCCAGCTAACAAAGAAAATGTGTTTCTGATGCTGGTTTTATTTATTTTGATTGCAAATTGAAATTATGGAGGACTATTTTTGTATACTTTTTTTTTTTTAAAATAATAACCATTCGTTTACTTTTTGCATTAAACAAGCCCTTAAATTCATACATCTAAAACTAGAGTTCTACAGTAACAAGAACTATTCAACCACGTTCCACAACATTTTTCCCTGTTGGATTTTGAAAGTTGTTTTTAGACTCCTCAATATGTCTTTCTGTGTTTCCAGATTTTCATCGCGGAAAAGATTGTATGGGTAAACAGATTTGTCTTTGTTAATATGACAGTTTTGGTTCAGCTTTGCTCTATAATTATCTGTGGGGGACACCTCATGCCTGCCACTCACATGCTCAGTCCATTTAAAAATGTCAAATAAACCAAAGTCAAAAGAAATATCATCAAAAAAAAAAGGGTAAAGTTTTAGATTCAAGTAACAGGCTCTTTAGTATAATGTTTTTCCAGATTCACTAAAGCTGCACTGTCTCTTCTAATGATCTATACTGCCATCTTCTGGTTATACACAGTTTGTGTTCCTTGTTTTTTCCCAGTATCAGAAGTCTGTTTTTTGATTTTTGTTAATTTGAAGAGTTAAAAGTATATAATTTATGTATCTCAAATATCTGATCACCTCCAGGCATAACTCAAGGAGCCTTTCTTGAAGCTATGGGATCAATTATTGTCTGTTCCTTAGAGAGGTAGGTTGATTTCTATCACAGTACCTCCATTTCATTTTAGCCTTCACCACCATATCAAAACTTTGTTTTGTGACTTATGTCCTGCTAACTAAAGAACCAAATGAGTGAAGCATTTTTAATTTGTTGCCTTTTTTGGTGATTAAGTGCCTTAACATTTCCACTGATAGCTTTGTAAGTAAATGTAGAGTAAGTTGTTAAACATATTTTTTCTATGGAAGAGTTTAAATATGCTGTAAAAAGTTGCCATAACGAGAAAAAAAGAGCAATTAGGTAACGTATCGAGATGTTTTACATGACTTGTTTCAATAAAGTCTTTCTTTGCACTGCATGTTTACATCACAAAACCCCTTGGTGCTAGATTGTAAAACACATCTGTTTAGTGATCTGACCCAGTCTCACACAGGTTAGGCACAACCGTGTGTGTGTGTGTGTGTGCGTGCACGCGCGCGCGCTCGCTCGCTCTCGTTTTTCTATTCCAGTGGGGGCCAACACCTGACATATGACCCACACCGTGGGGACCGGTTTTTCCCATGGGGATCAAATCTTAGTCCTCACGAGCACAAGCATTGCAATCAATAGAAAACAGCCTCTTGATATGCCTAGTGCCGTTTTTTTTTGTTTTTTTTTAAGAAAATTGGACCCCAGAGGGTAGATTTGTGTTTCGCACAGTGCCCTTAGTGGTCGTGGATGGTATTGCAGGTGTGTGAATTTGCACTGGTGGGAACCATTTTTCTGACAAAGTGTAAAAGTGTCCACATGAGAAAATTTTAATGAAAATTATTAGTTTGTGCACTTTGAAAAATCATTTTATATGAAATTTATTTGCATAAAATCAGCAGAGGGATCCATGTAATCCCTATTATTTCATTTTAAAGCAAATTAAAACCACAATTTTGTAAATTAGAAAAAATTACTATATATATATATAATTACTATATATATATATATATATATATAAGGGATGTAATTGCTAAATTTACCTAAAGCATTAATTAACATTTAAAATTATAATCAAAATTGCTCTATCACCCAGTCAAGTCACTCCCATACCTAGGGCGTATGTGGGTGGCTGGAGGCTGAAGTGGAACAGCTTTGTGTCATGCTGACTGTGCCCACAGGTTAGGACTGACTTTTATATGGACTACATTCAAAATGATGAATTATTTTGGCATTGTTATAGCTGACACTTTGTGATACAACTTTTAATACACAGCACAAGCATAGACCCATATCATGTATAATTTTCCTACATCCTATGTCCCCTCCACTACCCCCAGTGTCAAAAGACCAGACCAGCTGCTGTTGCCTGACCAAGTATTTTTTGCCTCAGAAGAAAATCAAAGCAAACAGAGGGAGACAGAGGAGCCAGTGGAAAATGCTGAGGAGCAAAGAAGATACAGCCAGCAAAGGTGTACCAGTGACAGAACTTTGAGAGTCACAACGAGGTGGATGCACTGTACAGTGCACTGCAGGTGGTGTATTTATAGTAATTTATGCATGAAAAATTCTAAAAAGAAAAATTTGTCAAAGAATTATCCTTTTCAATCTCATGATTTGCTATCCAGTGTAGAATATTAAGAAGTGCACTGCAGTTAGAAGAAAATGAATGCATTTCAATAAGCTACGGGTGTGTTTTGTAAGTGAAAGATGATGAACTGCTGCAGTGATGCCAGCAAGCAACAGATGAACTCGGCCATAAACTTGTTCAGACATCCACCAGTCTCTTTGCGAGTATCCAGACCCGTTGATGTTTGTCCAGCTCACCTGCTCTATCCAATCTGGAAGATGGCCAGCAGCCTGTGTACAAAGCCCTCTTCAAGGAGATCTTCACCTGAATTCACCTGAATTCAGAAAACCAAAGAGGACCTCAGTGAGAACAGGCGGCCAGTTGGGGGCAGTGATTCACAGGGTTCTGCCAAATGATTGCATTATTCTATATTCTATAGAGATGTGTATAGTTTTATTAATATGTCAGATATATCAGATCTTCTAATAAAAGGTAAATTTCAGTGATTATCTTGCCCTCTAAATTTACTAGTATTGCCAATCTAAAGCAGTATTCATTATTTTGTACATGACCACTTTCTTGAGAAAGAAATGCACTCACTGAATGTTGTTTGTATGCTTATATAGATTCCCCTCTAAAAGTATTGGAAAAGTGAGGACATTTCCCTGGGGAGGTGTTCCGGGCTTGTCCCACCAGGGAGGAGACCCCGGGGAAGACCCAGGACAGCCTGGAGGGACTATGTCTCTTGGCTGGCGTGGGAACGCCTTCCTCAGAAGAGCTGGAGGAGGTGTCCAGGGAAAAGGAAGTCTGGGCATCTCTGTTTAGGCTGCTGCCCCCGCAACCCGGCCCCAGATAAGCGGAAGAAGATGGATGGATGATGAATAAGAGACAAGAAATCAGCATTTCAGCTTGTATTTCCAGGTATTTATATCTGGACATACACAACTTTGAAGATTGCACCTTTTGATTGAACTCACCCATTTTTCATGTGAGCCAAATTCTTGGAACATGTGACTGACAGGTGTGTTTTGTTGCCCTAGTGTGTCATTGACCATTCAAACAATAAATAGTGCTGAATGTCTATGCTCAGTTTCAGATTTGTCTATATATATTTATTTTCATGTTAGTGTTACAGCTTAGGCTGTATCTCAGTATAGAATCCTTAACAGCTATGCATTTTAAGGATGAATCACAGTTTCTGCTTATATATTATTCAGACGTTTAAGGTTTAATATTATTGTTTCTTTGTTGCTAAATATTAGGCACAGATAAGTCACAGTAAGTTACTGTAATTAAATAAATGTACACAGTTGATGTTTCTGAGGTTGTAAATATTCTCTCTGCTGGTAACTGTAGTGTACTGCTGCAAAAGGCATCATTGCATGATCACTGGTGTCCTCTGTGAAGACTAACATGTTTTTGCTTGCAACTAAATCTTAAATGCTAGCGATTATTCTGTGTCCAGTGTCTAAATTAATGCTTTATTTAATTTTTTAGCATGCCTCCTCAAGCTTAATTGTAGCATCCTCTCTTCATGTGTGTAATTTTTTTTAGGGACCAGGCGTGTTTTTCAGAGACCAGACATATTTTTCAACGATCTGACGTTTTTTTCAGGACCAGCTGTATTTTTCTTGACTTGACGTATTTTTCAGACGCCATATGTATTTATCAGAGACGAGTATTTTCCAGAGATCAGATGTATTTTTCAGCACCAGACGTATTTTCAGGACCAGCTGTATTTTTTAATGATCAGATGTATTTTTCAGGGTTGGACATATTTTTCAGAGACTAGACATATTTTTCTGGACCATATTCCCCAAATTGGGCTCACTAAGTGTTGAGTGGGAAAGTACCATAAATCCCAAAATGGGATCAGAAATTTCACTTTTAGTCCAAAGACTAAAAATAACTAAAACCAAGACAGACTAAATCCAAGAGTAACTAGAACAAAGACTAACTAAAACCAAGACTAAAACCAAGAACAAGACTCACTTAAATCAAGACTAAGACTAATGAAAACCAAGACTGAGACTAATGAAAAATAAGCCTAACTAAAACTAAGACTAACTGTCTAACCAGACAATTCAACTCTTTTGATGTCATAATACACACCATGTTTGGAGGAGAAATGGCACTGCACATCACCCCAAAAATACCATACAAGCAGTGACATTTGGAGGTAGGAACATCATGGTGCAGGGCTGTTTTTCAGCATACGTTACTGGCAAACATCATATAATTGAAGGAAGGATGAATGGAAAAATGTACTGAGACATTCTTGATAAAAATCTGCTGTCACCTACCAGGGTGATGAAGACGAAACAAGGGTGGACATTTCAGCAAGACAATGGTCCCAATCACAGCCAAGGAAACTCAGTTGGCTTGAGAGAAAGAAAATAAAACTCCTAAAATAGCCCAGCTAGTCACCTGACTTGAATTCAGTTGAAAATCTATGGAAAGAACTGAAAATCAGAGTTCATAGAAGAGGCCCACAGAACTTTCAAGATTTAAAGACTGTTTGTGCGGAAGAATGGGCCAAAATTACACCTGAACAATGCCTGTGACTAGTTTCTCCATACAGGAGGCGTCTTGAAGCTGTCATACCTAACAAAGTACTTTTGTACAGAGTATTAAATAAATTTCAGTAAACACGTTCAATACTTTTCCCTGTGTCATTTCACATTATTACACATCATTTAAGGACATCTATGGTTGGATTTCTTTGCATGTGTGGATTGCATGGGCTTTTTGACAAGTCACCTGTTCATTTCAACTCAAACAATTTAAACTCCACTTTAATATAAATATAATAATAATGAGTGTTATAAGTATAAGAAGTTAATAAAAAAAACAGCTGGTGTTTGACTAGTGCCTTAAGAGATCAAGAGGTACAAGATCAATACCTATAAACACTTCAAAAACAAGGCCTTATTCTAAACATATGGCACTGCTCACAGAATTCACATAAGTAAACAAAACCTTTGGAACAAAATACATGGACAGGAATGCGAAAGGAAATAAAACGGCGTTTTTTTCCTTTTCGAATCACAAACTTTTATACAATTCGCTTTTCTTTAGAGTGACAGTATCAAAGCACAAATCGGTACATGCTGCGCTAAAATGCACAAACAACAAAAAAAGGAAATAAAAAGTAAATAACACACGAGAATGACACACTGTCCTCGCAAAAATCAACAAAACATTGGTACAGTATTGGGGGTTGTGGACCTCTTCGTCCATTACCCATCATTCAAGAAGTTTCTCAAAGCAACTAGGAACAGAAAATGAAGAGGATGGCCAGACAGCACAGACATGGCTTCAAGTCAACCAACCCTGTCTCCTAAAAACGACGTACATTCTCATTTACGTTTTGCCACGAAACGTAATTTGTCTCTGATTATGTTTGTTAGGGACGTATTGAATACGTTCACATTTAACATATTGTAATGATCTGGCAGTCGAAGTTGACGGCCAGGTGCATTATAGGAGTTGTTAATTCTTGTTGGTTGTTGGTTGACACAGTGTTTATGTTCCGTTATGTTCAGTGTTACTGTGTTAGGCTGGGTTATGTTGTGAGAACTGGGTTTGTGTTCGTGCTGGGTTTATTGAAAATGTAGCTGTCACCGTAACTTAGAGTGACGTGTGGGGGAAGGGTGTCGGTGACAGCGCATGATTGTTGGGGAGAGCATTCTGCTCGTTCACTATCTAATAATTGAGCAGTGAGAAGACAACACTGCCTCTTGCTGGTTTGTCAAAGCAATTGCTCCCTCTCACAGAGACACTTGGGGTCGTGCGGTGTATGGGGCACGAGTGCTCTCTTTCTCTTTTTCGGTATCTAAACTAGTACGGCGGTAGCTGCTAGCTCCCTGCTAGCCCCCTGCTAGCCGTGTAGCTCAGGGTCAGTGACCCGTTAGCCTAGCGTAGCTCCAGGGATAACCCATAGTCATTACAATATCTTTGACGTTTGTTTTGCGAACTGTATTCAATAGTTTTGTCATTTTATTTTAAAAGAGGGAAAAGAGATGATCACAGGACATCCTTTTTAGTTATTCAATTTTCAAAGATGTGGCTAATAACTTTACACAGGAATACTGCCTGTGTAACAACCCAGTCTCATATCATTTCGTCTGTTGCTTCGTACACACAGACACGATTCCCCCACTTTTTCGTGACAGCAAGCATGGCTTTTAAACTCATTTATTTCGATTACAATTGTCTTTCGTGCCTCCTCCACGTATTTCCCCCCTGTCGATCAGCCACCATGACTGGTCAGCCCAAGAACTGTAGTGTTTTGTCGTCATTTTCAAAAACCAAACCTTATATCATTCACTGTGTAGTCAGGAGATTTTATCCTTGGCAGTGAAGATGCCTGTGCAACTAAAGGGGGAAACTTTATTCATTTTTATTTAAAAACAATATTTGTTCAACTGTGTTAGGATTTAAGTCATTCCTCTTTTTCCAAACGAGTTCTCCAGCTATGTGGAGAGTCCAGGGGGTTGGTATCTGTCAATCAAAACATCGCGCCAAAATTTGAACTACTTCCTGAACCGCGACACGGAGCGAGGCTTCAAACGTCATCGATAATGTCACCCAGTAAACAATACGAACCTATATCTACAACCCATAACCCAATATGTGAAAAAGCCTGTTCTCGCCCCGCGCGGTACGTAGCGTGTGGCACGTAGAGTGCGCAGCTAGTTTGAGAGCGGACATGTTGTCTCAACAGCAGCAGGTTACATATCAGGCCGGCCGGACTGGGTAACTGCTTTATGATTTTCCAGTGCGTAAATGATTACGGGTGAATTTTGTATACGTTTTGCCTTCGTAGTTGCCTTCGTAGTTGTCTTCGTTGTTGTTCGGTATTACCCCCATTCGTTCGCAAATGTAACGCAATTTAAACTGTGTTAAACAGCTAGTGAAGCTATCCGTTCTATCGGACTTCGAGCTTGGTAATGAGTGTATTCCTATTATGAGGACGAAGGTTTATGTTCACGTACTGGTCATGTATCGCCGGTTTGCACCACATTATTTAGAAGCACCACATTATTTAGAAACGCCACATTTGGTTACTTTGAATGCTTCTCAATTGTCATATTGGTCATATGCGCATTCCGTAATTGTTTCTCAAGTCTGGTCTATAATGTTATGTATGTATCCTAATTGGCCATTTCAGACGGTTATAGTTGATGTAAACAAAGCTACTGAAGGCACCATCTGACACTTTATTCTGGGGATTTGGCCTTAAGTGGTTCTGGTCGACACACCAGGTTCAATGAAGTGACGTCATACAAGCCAGTGACACATCAGAGCAGTTAACACATTGCTTTACTACATTAAATGGTCCTTTGAGCCAGATCACTGGTTTGACCTCCAAGATAGAACCTTCCCCAGAGTATGAAGCTTGTGGTGCATGCCCCAAACGGCAGATTAGGCCTCCGGTTTGCTATGTGGACTATGAGATGGACTACCCAGGCTATCTCTTCATACACTCAAGTCAGTTACCAGAAGTCAGTAAATATGATGAGGACGACTGGCGAGAGCCACCCCCTTGGCCAGATCTGGAAGAGGAAGCGCTGTTGATTACTGATTCACCAGGCCAACACTGCCTTCATAAAGGTGTACAAGAGCCTTCAAGTATTAGGAAGGTAGGAATACCATCATGTCAGAGATGGCTTACCATGGTCCACGCCCAGCAATTCGCAATTTCTCAAGCCGAGACCCCACCAAGTTTGCAAGGCTCAGGATATCACTACAGAACCTCCTCCCAGCAGAGGCAACCGAACTGTTTAAGTATCAAGTGTTGTTGGACCACCTGCAACTAGAAGAAGCTAGATTATAAGCAGAGGCTTACCTCAACTCTCAACTCAACATTGTTTCAGACGCAGTGTCAGCCCTGTATGATAAGTTTGGTCAACTACACCAGATAGCGCTCATGTGCATTGCTGTGGTAATGAACGCCCCAGATGTGAAGCATGGAGATGTTCCTGCATTTGAGAGGTTCTCACTCCAAATACAGTCACTGGTGAGCATGTTGAGAACACTAGGCCAAGAAGGAGAAGTAGAGTTACAGTGTGAATCACATGTCGCTTGGCTTTTGAGTAAACTGCCACTTGAACAAAGAGCGAAGTTTTGTCGTATATTTCATTGTGGAACACAATCACACACCTTAGCAGAGTGGCTGAAATTTGAGTCTTCATATCAGGACTCTGAAGGACAGTTGGCAGTGAAAAGGACAAGAGAGGAGCCAGGGTTCCGGCAGATTAAGCAATTAACCACAGTCCTTCATGGCATGAAGGATGTGCTTAAGAGTGAGGTGGGTCCAATGTCAAGTATCTCATCAAAGAGGAGCAAGAGCAAACCATACTGCCCATTCTGCAGTAACGAAGAACATTTTCTTAGTCACTGTACAGCAGTGTCTAGACCAGAGGTTGGCAACCCACGGCACGCCAAGCACATTTGTCCAGTTCCTGGACATGTCCTCTTTTTGGGGCCATAAAAAAGCATCCGGCCGGAATTTCTAAATCACCCAAAATGTTTGGGATTTTAATTCTACCACAGTCAGACAGCATTTGTTATATGCTGTTGTCAGGCAACTGATATTTATCGCCACCTTCTGCCTTCTTGGACGCAATTCAGTCACTCTTCATACCAACATTGGTCAGACTCCATTTCAGTCATTACACACAGCACCAATACTGTTTCACTGTTGACAGCAACCCCCACCGCCACTCCCACTCCGCCTACTAAAATGGCAAAGGGACAACCGAAGACCTCCTTGTTACGCTCCCGTGCTTCAGTGTCATTTTATGTTTCTTCTCACGGAAGGTCCCAATGCTTATTCAAAATCATAGGGATGTTTACAACATCTCGCATTGGGCTGGCGGATCACACCTACCCCATGGAGCAGCTCCGGAAGAAGCATAAGCACCTTGTTGGACTTCCCATACAAACTCTATTAAACATGAAGCCTTTGCTTCACCACTACCACTGTGCCCCCCCCAAGTGAGTGAACTAATGAAACATGTAGAGAGATTATGGCAGGTTGACACTGTTCCCTTAAAGAACGAGAAGGTTGCTATCTGTTCAAGACAGGATGAGACTAGAGACTAAGACTGTTAGAGTTGAAGTTGAGGGTGTGCTACGTTATGTCACACCCCTTACTCGGCCCGACGGAGATGCCATTACTTCAGGCTACTAAAGATGCTGTCACGCCAAGTTTATGGAAAGGCGACTGGCAAGGGATCCTGCACTAGCTGAAGCCTACAGTGAAGAAATGGAGAAGCTGATAAAAGCTGGCTCCATTAATCTTTGTGACTCTGAAATAACTAAAAAAGAAGGATGTGAGGCATGGTATATCCCTCATCACATGGTGAGTCACATTGGCAAGAACAGACTAGTATTTAATTCTTATCAATACCGAGGTCAAAGCTTGAATGAGTATTTGCTGCCTGGGCCTCCATTAGGTGCGACACTTCTGGGAGTCTTTCTAAGATTTAGAGAACGTGCAATAGCATTCAGTAGCAATGTCAGAGGTGTGTTCCACCAGGTTCACCTCCTCCCAGAAGATTGTTCCCTTCTCTGATTCATTTGGTGGGATGCCAGGCAGGCAGGAGCTCCAACTGTGTGAGTGGCAGGTTCTGCCATTTGGAACGACATGCAGCCCCTGCTGTGTCACATTCGCCCTGCAGCGTCACTTCATGGATAATACCAAGCCAGGAGAAGATGTGAGGTTCTTAGTCGAGCAGTGTTTCTATGTGGATAACTGGTTTCAGAGTGTTCCCACTTTAGCAGAGGCAAAGTGCATTGTCGACAAGTTACGAATCTTGTTAGGATTGGGAGGATTTGAGCTGCGTCAGTGGGCTAGCAATGACCTGGAAGTCATCAGTCATTTGCCAGAAGAAAGCCATTCCACTAATGTGTAGATATGGTTGGCCATAACCCCAGAGTCTACACTAGGTCTACAGTGACTCTTTGGTAAAGATGACCTTGGCTACAAGCATCAATATATAGAGTATGATGTCTCCACATTACGCAACATCTATAAAGTCCTGGCAAGCCAGTATGACCTTTTGGGATTTATCTTGCCCTACACCACTAGAGTAAAGGTAATCGTCAGACATCTGTGGGACAAGCCACCAGGAGTAGGATGATCCACTACTACCTCAAGAGCTTAAGCAGCAGTGGACAACTTGGGAAGATGAGCTACAAGTTCTACCCAAGGTTATCTTGCCCCAACCATATGTATCAAAGGAGGTGGACATTGCTGGTTGTCATCAAGAGGTGCACATATTTTGTGATGCTTCTGAAGAAGATTATGGTTCGGTAGCATCTCCGAACCATCTTAAGTGGTGTTCTGGCTGACACACCAGGTTAAATGAATGTGAACTGTTTCCTGGTAAGTGAATCACTTCCTATTGCAAGCGTGTCATGCTGTGTGTGCTGTATAGTTCGTCTACAGATTAGCAACAGACTAGCATCTAACACACCTAAAAACTAACTAAAGTATTTAAACAATTCATTAACCGCTACACATTCCGGTACTAGTCAAGTACCTTTCTGTTTTGACCGGTATTTATTGCTATTTCCAGACTTAGAGTTTGTTAGCCTACCAGTTAGCTTAGCTAGCTAGTAACATGGCTTCACCCTCTCTCTCTCTTTCCTGTTCGGTGTGCCACATGTTTAGTTATTCCTCTGCCTCCTTTAGTGTGATAATGATACTTGTAATAAGTGCAAGGTTCTGGCAGCTTTGGAGGCAAGGTTCACTGATTTGGAAGCGTGGCTCCGCACCTTTGAGGTGCAGTGGGGCTACTATGCTGCCTTTCTTGCTGTGAGAGGGTGACATGGTGGAATGCAGTGGGCATGGGTGGGCTTCTCATTCCTGTCATAGCATCTCTCTCTTCCCTTTGGCCCACCATGACTTTCTTCTCTTTCGCTACTGCTGTGCCTCCTCTGAGTTTGTGTCAACAGGGTGTGGATGTGGTGTCACACGTGGTTTGTTTCATCAGAATAATTTAAGTATTTGTAAGGCTGATAACCTTAACCATGAGGTTCTGTTAAACATGTGTCTCTCTTAGCCTTGATATTGTTCACCCTGGCTCACTGTCATGTTTTACACAGAACCATCCATCTTTACAAACACTTGTGATGCATTTCTAAGCTGTTTTAGTTTGGGCTTAATGTGAATTCCTGTACTTTCCTTGATTTCCTTCTCTCAATCTATCCTCTGCCTTTCTTGTGCCTTCCAGAGGTGAGTGTGATGTCCAGCATCACTGTTGAATCCAGTTGTCTGTTAGAAGTGAGCTGAGCATGAAGGTAACGAAGGAGGACAAAAATGCGAGGTTCTACTGCGAGGTCAGCTACTTTGTTCCTGGGGCAACCAGGATGACAGACCAACCGAATTAATATCACTGTATACTGTGAGTTTCATATGATGAAATATCACTCTGAATACTTTACACTGTATATTTAAGTCCTAAACGAAAGTTTAATATTGGTGTCAATATGATAAACTAGACCATGTTAGTGCGTGGACAGCAGAATATTATGCCCGTATGTAAGATGTTGCTGCTGATGCTGGACAACACATGTGGTTCATAGTTGATCTACCAGCTCATCCCAGTGGTATTTGATGGGGTTTAGTTCAACGATCTGTGCAGCTCCACTTGGAAAGAATTATTTTTATGTAGACCTGGCTTTGTTGACAGACTCTACCTAAAATAAAAACAAGTATGTAAGATAAAGAAAAGGAAGAACTGATCACAGTCATCATCATGACCTCTAAGAAAACCATAGGAGGGATTTAGGAATAAAACATCAGGTCCATTGCCTTCTTGTGCAGAGCTAAAAAATGTACAGGTTTTTCTAAGTGAGCTTACAGAAACAACTTTAAAATCAACATATTTTGACAGGTAAAAAACATTAACTGCTACTGGAACTTGTATGATGACGATAAGTCACTGTCTATTTCCATCCATGCATTATGTAACACTGTTATCCAGGGTCGCGAGAGGGTTGCAGTCAAACTCAGCTGACATTTGCTGAGAAGTGGGGCACACCCTGGACAGATCACCAGTTTATCACAGGGCTGACGCACATAGAGAAAGACAAACACTCACATTCACATCTACAGTGAAGTCACCAATTAACCTAACTCCAACCTACATGTCTTTGGACTGTGGAAAAAATCTGGAGTACCTGGAGAAAACCCACACAGACATGGGGAGAACATGTAAACTCCACACAGAAAGACCTTGGGTTACTGGGGTTTGCTCCTGGGGACCCTTCTTGCTGTGAGGTGACCTCTATTGATTTGTTTCTGCAAACTGAAACAAATGCCAGTCCTCACTCAAACCCTGTTGTGACCTCTGACAGTTGCCTCATTTCACCTTTTAAGCAAAGTTTCATGAGGATGGCTTGATGCACCCCCCCCCCCGGTCTGCAGATTATGTTTGTTGAAAGAGCCAGTCCAACGAGAGGCAGATGTAGTTTAGTTCATTGTAGCTATAATTGTGGCAATGACATAAACCTGGTGCAAATTTTTTCTACAGAACGTAAGGTTTGTGTCTGTACCTTGAATTGCTGTCTCTTTTTCAGACCCCTCAACAGCTGTAGATGTGTGGGTGGACTCACCAAAGGGCAAAATCAAGGAAGGGGACTCTATTGTGTTTCACTGTCGTGGCAATGGGAATACTCCATCAGTCCTGACACTCTCACACAACAAAGTAAGAAAATCAACACTTTTGCACTCAGACAGAGGCCCAGCCCAGGCCCACTTTATTATTATTAATAATAATAATAATAATCTGACTGCACTGTTTTAGTCCTTTAACATGGTCATTAAGTCACTTTAGACCCTGACCATTCATTGCTTTTGGCCTTTCATAACTGGTGACAGCACTATGGTTGTTTACATATGTAATCAGTAAATTTACTCCAGTATATCCTGTTACTAATACTTTTGTACTTGTACTAAATTTATTACAGAGGATTTTTACTCCACAAAGTATTTTTACATGTGGTATTTCTGGTTTTACTTAAGTTTTAAGTACTTTTTCCACCAATAGATGACTTCCACTATAACACATTACCCAGGATACATGGTTATACCCATTGCTCATTTTCTGATTTCCTGTTTCTTCTTTCTCTGGACAATATTAAGCTGATTTTATTCCATCGTCTCTTGAGTCAGAAACTAGTCTTGTTTATTTGGACAGTGGCACATGTCAGGGGGCACAGACTAGTCTGCAGATTGTATATAAAGATAGATGATGCATCGGTTCTTCCCACTATGCAAAACCAAAGCCAAAATATTAGAAATGCACTTTTTGCAAGCAGAAACTGCACAGTAGAGGCCAGAGGAGGAACAATATCATGTAATGCAGCTGACACCAGGGGCTGATGGGCCTGCTTTGGCTTCACTTCTGGAGATGTCACATCATCTATCATTATATACAGTCTATGGTTTCATCCATACGTGTAGGAGTTTATAATGCAAACGTCAGTGTAACACATAACATTTCAGATAGTGTGGGCAGCAGCTTGCTCTAAGTTTTAAGCTCCCAAAACCAAATGTTTTTGTCATGATAGTCAACAATAGTCAAAGCCCAGCTTTACCTTTAAGTTAAGAATGTCTTGTGGTGTGTCTGTTAAATCTGCTTTTTCTTCCCTGCCTCGGCACGCATAGAATGGAGAGGAGGTTTTTACGGGTCACACTGTGACCCTGAAGGACGCGACGTTCGACAACGCAGGGACGTACACATGTGTGGTGACTGTTCCTGAGACTGAAGGAATGGAAACCAGTGGCACACTTCATGTTCGCGTCGCGGGTGAGTCAGATCCTGGACACTGTAAACTGAATATTACAACTGTTTTTCTGGTCAGTCAGTTTAAAGTCTTCTACAAAATATCATAATATATTGTGTCATGTAATGTTAATGAAAGAAAAGTTTACTGTATTTGTGTTTGCAACAGGAACTGTTAGGAGTTAGACTAGTTGTGGTCATAGCAGAACTGCTTGCTTGTCTCTCTGCAGGCCCCCCAAAGATCATGGAGCAGGACACAGAGATCACAGCGGCTTTTGATACGATGGTCGAGCTGAGCTGCCATGTCAGAGGTTTCCCTCCTCCCAGCGTTACCTGGAACAGCCCTGATGGAGAGGTACAGCAGGGGGGAAACGTCACATTGTTGGATTAGCATCAGCTGCAACAGAAATACTGTTGTTTTTTTTTTTGTTTTTTTTTAAACTAACATTTAAGATGATTAGTCTTACTGTCTTTGGTGATTTGCTGACTTTGTTTTAGCTGCAGCATGAGATTGGTATAATGCTTTGGAGTGAAATGTCTAGACAACTGTTGGATGGACTGATGTTTTTTGGCAGGTTTTCAAGACGGCATCCCAGAAAGAGACCGAGGAGGGTGTTGAGAGTGTGCTCAGTGTGAAGGTCATCTCTGACATCACTGCGCTCTGCAGAGCCTCCAACAAGTACGGCACTGACTCGGTGACCTTCAACATAAAAGCCAGTGAGTCCCTGCTGCTTGTGTTTCCTGTCTCTACTCTTGGTGTTTGTGTTCATCTCTATCCTTGTCCCCCTCGCCCACACCCGTTCTGTTCTTCCTCTTCTTGTCTTTGTCACTTCTTTGTAAGTTTTTACTCCATGTGAAGGCTTTGAGCTCTGCCATGTCTGTACGGTCTGAGCCTGGACATTTTAATCAGTGTTGTCGTTGTTTTGGACAAGATGCTGTGAAGCTGTGTGGCTGTCAAATGTTCCCCCCTCCTCCCAGTGTGTTAACAGGGTGTGTCCTCCCTTTTGTACCTTTACCTGTTTTCAGCTATACACACCACGCCATCCACCACCAGTATTACAACTACAACTACCAATACAACTACAACTACCGTTTCCTCAGGTAAGACAAGAGTCACTCTGCACTGCCTGCATTCTAAATTCAGTCCAGAGTCAGATAATGTCCCATTGAGGATTATTGAAGTTTATTTGATCATAGAGAATCACTGTTAATCAAAACCTCATTAGGAGAGGTGTTGTATCTAGTAATACTACTTCAGAGAAGGTTATTACCTTCATGTTCAGTTTCAGGTAGTTTACATTTTGCCTTTCACTCATGGTCTGGCTGTGCCACTTTTCTGAGAGTCAGACTTAAAAAAACCTCTGAAAGCTGGAGCAATGAATGCAGCCAGAAAGGCCATTACAGCAGTGGTGGTTAGTGATCACTCTGAATATGAACTGGTTTCTATTTAAAGTTTTAATATATCTGAGACTTGTTGCTGCTGCAAGGGGTGTTACTGACTACTTTGTTGGCACAGCCCTCAAATACTTTTTGCTTGTCAAGTTACAGTAAATAATCACACTTGCTTTGTGAAAATGAAAACTTTGTGGCGTGAAAAAATGATCAGTTTTTTTGATGATGAGATTAACCAGGCTGCTTGGGGCTGATTGCTGTGCTACTGACTACTGTCTGACTACAGACTACACTGCGTGTGTGTGTGCGTGTGTAGCAGGCCTACTGATATCAGTTATTCACTACAACAACCACCTACTAATAATTGTGTTTGTGTTTTCTCAGTCAAAGCAGAAACACCAAAGAACCTGAAGAAAGGTTTGTATGTTGCTTTGCAGATCCTCCTTCTCTTCCTGCCACTCCTCTTTCTCTCGCCTCCCAGTGTCCATCAGATTTTCCTTTATCAAAACATCACAGCATTGAATTGTTTATTGTCACCTCTTCCTATGCATGATGTCATGCTGTTATGTATGTAAGCACACCCACCTCCTACATGCCTAAAGGACTTCTGCACCTTCCTCTGACCATCCTGGGGAGTGTGCTCTACTTCTACAAAAAGGGCAAGATCTGTGGCTGCTCCAGCAAGCAAGACATGTAAGTGCGATGACAACAGCTTGATGCATAAACGTATGTTTTTTTTTTTTTAAAAAAAAAGTTGTGTTCAGAAAATAAGTTTTGAACACATCACCATTTTTCTCAGTAAATATATTTGTAAAGATACTATTGATATAATTTTCACCAGATGTTGGTAACAACCCATGCAATTTTGTTATTAATGACAGCTTCAAGATGCCTCCTGTATGGAGAAACTAGTCACATGCATTATTCAGGTGTAATTTTGGCCCATTCTTCCGCAAAAAGTCTTGAAAGTTCCGGGGGCCTCTTCTATGAACTCTGATTTTCAGTTCTTTCCATAGATTTTCAACTGGATTCAAGTCAGATGATTGGCTGGGCCATTCTAGGAGTTTTATTTTATTTCTTTAAAACCAATTGAGTTTCCTTGGCTGTGATTGGGATCCATTGTCTTGCTGAAATGTCCACCCTCGTTTCATCTTCATCATCCTGGTAGGTGACAGCAGATTTTTATCAAGAACATCTTGGTACTTTTTTCCATTCATTCTTCCTTCAATTATGTGAAGTTTGCCAGTACCGTATGCTGAAAAACATTATGTTCCCACCTCCAAACTTTACTGTTGGTCTGGTGATTTTGGGGTGATGTGATGGTGATGTATTATGACATCCAAAGAGTTCAATTGTGGTCTCGTCTGGCTAGACGCTCCTGGTTTTCGTTAGTCTTGGTCTTGGTTTTAGTTAGTCTTGGATTTAGTCTTCATCTTAGTTTTAGTTAGCCTTATTTTTAGTCTTGGATATAATCTTTGTCTTGGTTTTAGTCGGGTTTAGTCTATCTTGGTTTTAGTTAATCTTGGGTTTAATCTTAGTGTTGGTTTTAGTCTTAGTCTTGGTTTTAGTATTAGTTTTTAGTCTTGCTTTCTAGTTTTTCTCCTAGTTTTAGTCTTTTAGTCTGATTCAGTGTTACTCTTAGTTTTTAGCTTGCCTTGGTTTTCCTTGGTCTTGGTTTTAGTTTTAGTCTTCATCTTAGTTTTAGTTAGACTAAACCCAAGACTAAAATCAAGACTGTCTTCATTTTCGTTAATGTTGAGTTTAGTCTTAGTATGGATTTTAGTATTAAATTTGTTTTAATTAGTCGGTTTTTATGTTTAAAAGTTTTAGTTGGTTTTAGTTTTAGTCTTGATTTAACCTTAGTCTTTCTTAGTTTTTCTTAGTCTTGGTTTTAGTTAGTCTTAGTTTTAATTAGATTTGGTTTTAGTTTTACCCTTGGTTTTAGTTAGTATTTATTTTAGTCTTGGATTTGGTCTTTGTCTTAATTTTAGTCTCAGTTTTAGTCTGAGTTATTTTTAGTGTTGGTCCTTGTTTTAATTTTGTTTAATCTTGATTTTAGTGAGTATTAGCACTGAGCTCCCTTCCTCTCCTCCCCCTTCACATGTATATTCCACCATTGAATGTCACTAACTTTGGTGCTCTCTTTCTCTCTGTACCTTCTGTAGGTGTCCCCTGTCCTGGAGCTGTATATCGCTGATGTGCAGTTACTGGCGCCACCAACCTGCAGTGTCTTATTTGTTATTGCTGTTCTTTTCTCTCTCCTCTATCCCCTCACCCCAACCGGTCAAGGCAGATGGCCACCCAAACTGAGCCCGGTTCTGCTGGAGGTTTTTTTTCTTCCGCTAAAGGAAGTTTTTCCTCTCCACTGTTGCCAAGTGCTTGCTCATAAGGGAATTGTTGGGTTTTTAGTTTTAGTTTTTGGAAAGTGCCTTGAGATGATTTGTAGTGATTTAGTACTATACAAATAAAATTGAATTGAATTTTTGTGTCTTAATTTGAGTTACTCTTGGATTTAGTTTTTTCTTAGTTTCAGTATCAGTTTTTGTCTGAGTTTTATTTACTCAGTCTTTTTTAACTAATTTAGGTTTTAGTCTGGTTTAGTCTTTTAGTTTTGATTTTTATTAGTCTTAGTTTAAGTTAATCTTAGTCTTGGTTTTAGGTAATATGTTTTTTGTGTTTTAGTCTTTTGTTTATAGTTAATTTGTTTTGGTTTTAATTAGCATTAGCCTTAGTTTTAGTTAATTTTAGCTTTAATTACTCTTACTGTTGCTTTTAGTTTTAGTTTAGTTTTAGTCTTGGTTTACATTAGTCTCAGTACTTTTGGTCTGGCTTTGGTTTTACTTAAATCTGAGTTTAACGGCAAAATTTCAGGCTAAGTTAAGATGTGTTTAAGGAAAGTGTAAGGAAAATTTAAGGCTGACATCTGAGTTTAGGGCAAGTTCAAGTGAAAAGGCAGAAATAAGATGAGTTTAAGGGAAAATTTCAGAAAGAAATGAGTTTGTCAAGTTTAAGTAAAAGTTTAAACTGAGTCTAACTTTAAGCCCATCTTAAATTTAAGATCAGTCTAATTTTAAGATGTCTAATTTTAAAATGTCTAAATTAGTTTAAACAAAATTTAAGGTGAACTTGTGTGTTTCAGAGTTTAAAGGCAGTAAAGCTGAGTAACGAAGCTTTAAGTTGAATCTAAGATTAAATGTATGTCTGAGTTCAAAGGCAAAAATTAAGGCAGAATCAAGGTGTAATTATGACAAAACTATTAAGCCAATTTAAAGTTAGACTTTTAAGCCTAGCTTAGAGTTGAATCATTATTTTTGCCTTAAGTTTTGTCTTAAATATACCTTGATTTTGCCTTTAAAGTCAAAAAGCTGTAAGACAAAATTTAAAGCAGAAATAAGTTGAACTTGAAGCTGAACTTAAATTTACTAATGCCGTCTAACTAATATATCCTATTTTAAGTTAATCTTAAATTTAAGTCTAACTTCAAGCTGGGCTTAGGTTTACAATGGGTCTAACTTTAAGCTGAGTATAAATGATTTTAAGGGCAAAATGTAAAGCAAAGTTATTTTAAAGAGAGAAGAGTCTGCTGAGTTTAAATTTCAGCCGAGTCTGACTTTAACCCTCTGGGGTCTAAGGGTGTTTTGGGGCCCTGGACAAGTTTTGAGATGCCCTGACATTTGTGTTTTTTTCAGTTGCTTTTAAACATATTAATAGCTAAAGTCTGTTAACAATTGTAATCAACATGACTGGGCTATAATAATATGTGAGCAGCAAGTTTATACATGATTGTATTTTTGGGAAAACCGAGTCGTCGACCCATGAGGGTTATCCTGAGCTTAAATTTAAGATTCTATTTTTAAAATTTAAGATGTCTAAACATAAGTTGCTTAGCTTAAATTTAGGCTAAGCTTAACCTTAAACTCAGTCTCACTTTAAGCTGAGTCTAAATAATTTTAAGGACAAAATTAAAGTATGTTACAGAATTTAAAAAGCAAAATATTGAGCTTAAATTTCAGCTAGCTTTAAGATGACATTAAATTTAAGATTTTTTTTTAAATTTTAAACTAAGTTGAGTTTAAATTTAGGTTAAGCTTAACTTTAAGCTGAGTAAATTTGAGTCTTGGTTTTAGACTAAAACCAAGGCTAACAAACTACAACCAAAACTAAGACTAAAAAGAATTGACTAAGTTTAACTAAAACCAAGACTAAAACTACAACTAAAACAAAGACAGACTAACTAAAACCAAAACTATTTAAAATTAGGACTAAGACCAGCAAAAACCAATGCTAGGACTAACTAAAACTAAAGCTATGACTCAGTAGAGTAAGAATACCAAAAACTAAGGCTAACAAGATTAACAAAAAAGACAGAGTAACCAAAACCAAGACTAAGTTTTATAATCAAGACTAAAACCAAAACTGAGACTGACTAAATCAAAGACTAAACTTAATTAAGACTGAAACTACCTAAAACAAGACTAACTAAAACCAAGACTAAGACTAACCAAAAATAAGACTAAAACCAAGGCTAACAAAAACTAAGACCAAGACTAACTAAAACTGTCTAACCAGTCGAGGCCACAATTCAACTCTTTGGATGTCATAATACACACCATGTTTGGAGGAGAAATGGCACTGCCCATCACCCCAAAAACACCATACAAACATGGATAGATGGATCTGTGCATTGGCAGCAGCAATGCGGTCGATGTTTACCAGGTCTCTTTCTTCTAACAGTCATATCATGGAAAAGCTCAGTTTTCTGTCAGCTAATACCCTGACTGAGGACTGAGACTCAAATTATTTTTGGCTGCAGCTTTTACTTACTGCCCTTTACATGAGAAGTGATTCGAGCACTCCATGTCATTACTCTGCTAATAAATTTGTGGTATTTAAACCAATGACTAATCTTTAGTTCTCACTACAATGAGCCTAGTATATCGCTGATTAGAGCACAAGATTGACTAGGGACTTTTTTATACTCGCCTGAGCATCACCTCAGACAAAACAATCACTGCAGAGCCTGAAACAGCTGTTTATCGAGTGTACATATTATAATCTATGTATATATTTCTTTAAAATAATGTCATAGAAAAAAAAAATATCAAAAATAAAAGACCAGATACACTTTTACTTTGGTCTGGCGCTCTCCTTGGAGAGCAAGGAGACTGTAGGTGGTTTTAGGCATCTTCTTTTTATGTTATCTGTTTTGCTTAAGTCTGTACACTGAAAGTTTTGGGGTTGCAACAGTGCTTACCTCCACAGCCACTTCCAGCCTTGCCCCAAATATTGCTCTGAAAACAAGCTTGTTGGTCATTTAGTCACACATCATAAACTACATATACATGGCTAATAATATTCCACTAATTATCAGAACAGCAGCTCAGTCTGAATAAATGTGCTTATGTTGCCACCTCGACTGGAACAGACTGGCCCGATTAGATCAACAGGAAATCGTTATTCAACAATCCTTAAATCTTTTAAAGGCTCCAACAAAAACCTTGTAGCAGCCACAGATCAGTTTTGTTTGCTGCCACCATGTGTCTCGGCACGTCACCTAGTCTCACCTCCGTATGGGGCAAACATGCATAGAAAAAATATATGGAATTCCAACTAGACAGAAACAATAGTACATGGCTAATATTTTCCCACTGACCTTTTAATTAACACTTTTCACCAGCCCTCTCATTCCAAATCCAACTGTGATGTCTGGCCTGAGTGAGGTGGTTACATGGTGAATTTTTATTCAGATTGAGCTGTGATTCAAATTATTAGTGGAATATTAGGGTACATGTCACTGCAGCTAATCACATTTGTTGTTTATTTTTTCTCTCTACAGCTAACGCTCGTCTTTACACTCTCCAGTTTGGTTTACTAAATATATCTTTACAAGACAAGTGAATAATTTGTTCAGGATTTGACTTAGAAAGGTTAACATTATTTGTAGTTCTTTTAAGCTTTACTGTTTCTTTCCTTAGTAGTTTACTTTTGAAATTTGTATTTGAGATCAAGCATTGCCAACAATAAGGTCAAAAAGTCACTGGATGCCGTAGAAATTACATTCAAACTCATGCCGAACATCCACATTTTCTACTGTTGTGGTTAAAAGGTTTTAAAGGTTCGAGATCTGTAAAATGTTTTTCAAAGCCTTGGCCTTGTCACTGATGGCATTCAAACCATTTACCAACAAATGTATTATTTGTAGTTTTTAAAATATTATACAGAATAAAGTGACTTGATTGGAAAGAACTTTAAATGAGCTCTATCTAATAAAATAACTTGGCTCCTTTTTTTTTTTCCTGGTAGATTTACAGGTATTTTATGAGGATTTCTAGATCATTTCCCAATATGTTCCTACAACCAAAATACTTCTGAGATCACAAATAAAAATACTGAAACTGTAGGTCCGTCCCCCTGTACTGTTCATGCATTTTACAGAAGGCTACTATTACACAGACTTTGTTGCAGCATTGCCATAACACAGCATCTGTACCTTCACACTGCTTCCAGCGTCGTCTAGTCCTGTGCAGTTTCTCGTCTCTGAAACATTGAATGGTCAAAGTAGGAATAGCACAGGTACAAATAGTAACATGCTTCAGTTTCAGGAAACCATGTCAGGGAGGGAGGATGTACAGCATCAGTGTCCTGGAACTGGAGCACTTCATCTGAATTCAACCGTCATTAATGTTACGGCTTGTCCTCTAACTTTCCACTCTGTTCTGACAATTCACCTGTGTTCAAAAGTAAAAAAGTTCATTTCAACTTATGCAATTTAAACTACACTTTAGCATAAATCTAATAAAAAGTAGTGTTAGTGTTACATTACTAAATGTATTTTAGATAAGTTATAAAAATGATAACAGCTGGTGTTTAACCAGTGTTGCAAGTATTTAAAAAAAATTGTGATGTTATTTTGCACCTGACAGGACTAGAATAAATCACTGAACACATTTCAGTAACAGGTGAATTACTGACTAATCACAAAACTGAAGGAGACAGTTCAGCTGTAGCCACGATGAAGTAATTGTGCTCTTCACTGAGACTATAACTGCAGTTTGTAAATGTGTACGTTTGATCGTTCACAGAGTAATGGCATCTGCAAAAATAACATCTTTGAGTCTGCATGTAGAGAAGTGAGACATGTACTGGCTTTTGCTTATTTTATTAACAGCACTGTGCATACTTCCAAAGTGATACGAGCTTTAAAAACCATCGAAAAGTTAATGAATGCCTTTTTACCGATGAGAAGCGACACGACTACATGGAACAACAGCTCCCTCTTCTGGCATGAAGTTGTCAAAGTACCCAACAGTGTAGCTGAGGGGAACGGAGGCTAGAACGCATCGAGCGTCTCTGAGGCTGAGCACTGATCTGGGACCTGATTTATCTTTCAGGTAAGAAGAAAGCGGAGGCTTTGCACAGAGCCGCACCTTGTACTCATAGATCAGGCCTGATGGGGCAGAGAGGACAGATTAATACAAGCAATACTGCACAATCTTGCCTTAAGAGATCAAGAGGTACAAGATCAATACCTACAAACACTTCAAAAACAAGTCCTTATTCTAAACATATGGCACTGCTCACAGAATTATTCACATAAGTAAACAAAACCTTTGGAACAAAATACATGGACAGGAATGCGAAAGGAAATAAAACAGCATTTTTTTCCTTTTCAAATCACAAACTTTTATACAATTTGCTTTTCTTTAGAGTGACAGTATCAAAGCACAAATCGGTACATGCTGCGCTAAAATGCACAAACAACAAAAAAAGGAAATAAAAAGTAAATAACACACGAGAATGACACACTGTCCTCGCAAAAATCAACAAAACATTGGTACAGTATTGGGGGTTGTGGACCTCTTCGTCCATTACCCATCATTCAAGAAGTTTCTCAAGGCAACTAGGAACAGAAAATTAAGAACTAGAGGATGGCCAGACAGCACAGACATGGCTTCCAGTCAACATATAGCATTACCCAGCATAAGCCAGGGATGACCAGCTTATTAAAAAACAAACAAAGAAAAAAAAAATAACATTCTTCATATGCTGGGAGAGGTTCAAGTCAATGTACCTAAAAGCTTCTTGCATTAATTTATGTATGTGTTTCATTCATAGTACCTGGAAATGAAGCTGCTGTCTGTAGTCCTGCAAACATTGGAAATACTATAAAAAATGTGCAAGTTATAATGTGACAAACAAAAGTAATAGGCTACTTGTGTGACTTCATTACACGGATGCTTTTGGCTACACGTCACCTGAACAAACAGAGCTGGACAGGTGAGCTGCTGTCGATGCCAATGAGTCTCCCCTGGGTTTTGACAGCCAGGGTGAACACCACTTGTTTAAACAATATTCCTGAGTTAGTTCTTATAAGTTGGCCCAAATACTGATTTTATTTGTAGACTTGGGGGTGGGCCAGGAAACCCAGGAGCCTACGTTTTTAAAAAGCCTCAGCAATCCCTCCCTGTCTGTGAAGGCGAATGCCCGTGGAGAAAGCAATGTGAAAGAGAAGTAGGAATCCATGACAAAATAGCTGGTTTCCATACCCAAAGCACATTGTCTGCTTTATTACAGAATTTACCTGTAAAGAACTGCGGATAATACGTAAAAAGAAAAAAAAAAAAAAAAGAAAGAAAAAAAAAAAAATTTTCAAACACTGAGGAGTCGACAGCTTGGGAGGGCTGCAGGCTCACAAGCTGTTTGTACTTTCAAGTATGCTACATTATGGAACTGGAGAAACACAGATGATACTGTCACTTCAAAGAAACAGGATGACGGTTAAACAATATTCACAAATTTACATTTAAGGCTTAATTGTTTAGCACTAACAATAGTAGCAGCAGTGAAGCACTTCTGAATTAATAACATTTATGATCATCTCACAATAACATATTACGAAAGTAACAGTTTTTTTTTTGTTTGTTTGTTTGTTTGTTTTTTGTTTCATAACACCGGACTGAGCTGGAGACAGAGACCTAAACCATCCAGCAAATAAAGTCTGACATCAACAGAACAAAATCTTCTCAGCCTCCACACATCACGCAGCACCAGCCTGTTTAGCACTGCTGGGTCGTCAACATTAGCACGTCCTCTACTAACCTCACTCTACAGCTACACTAGGCCCTGCCATACCAGTTAGAGCAGTAGTTTGTTTAGAGAGCACGGGTCTGAGTATACTGACTGTAAATCCACATTCATGTTGTACAGGAACAGGGGTTCAATTAAGAGCAGGTCATGAAAAACAGGTCTACACAAACCACACAGACACACACAGCCATACCAACTGTTCAGACCTGAAACTGTCGTCATGCTACTTTGAAAAATACAACACGACAAAGCAAGAATGTTTATATAATAAAAAAAAAAAAAAAAAAAAAAAAGTACCAAAGCAAAGGCCATAAGAGACTGAATTCATAATGAAAAAGCACTGCTGCATGTCTTCTAAGCTGCTGCTGACCAACACATCCCCACTGAGGAAGACACCTGACTCTTCCTCCCCCTCACATATAACTCTGAACACTCAGGCCAGCAGAAAGGGCCAAACCCTTCTTTACTCTGGTCCCTGTCTACCCATCACTTATAACAACAGTGCCCCTCAAAGCCAAAATCATTTTCACATACTGTATATGCACGTACTGTATATATTACACACATTTAATATATATATTTACTCATATATTAAATTCTCGTATAGACATACATTTTTAGTTTTATTTGTGAGGTGTTGGTTACATTTTCAGCAAGAGGCTTCGACATGAAAGATAATGTCTTTCCAGGATTCCTATAAAAGTCTTGCATCATGTGGCATCCCATCATTTTCCCACACGTGCTCAGTCAGTCCTGTGAAGATGCTCTTGGAAACGAAGAGGCCTGCTGGAGCAGTTTAAAAAAGGCCGGACACTGTTGAAAGCGCATGAAGTGCAGGGGGCAGAGTCCCAGAGATGCTGTGAGCTCGCTGGAGTAACAGCCATTTAAAAATCCACAGGGGCGTCGGGCTTCAGCCAGCACCAGAGGTAAGTGCTGCAGGCAATGAGCTTTGGGCCGTTGGCCGGCCTGTGCCAACCTAAACCCAAACAGGCTGGGCCAAGCTAGGGCGAGCAAACACGACAGAGCGGCACAAGGAGTGTGCTATGTAAGAATATGAGCAGTAGAGGGAATGGAGACAAACTCGCGGAGGATATTCTTGGCCATTTCGATATTGTTCTGTGCAATCATCAGTGCTTTCTGGATGTCCTGGTAAGAGTATCCCTGACTCATGAGGTGCTCAATCTCGCTACTGATTTGGGGGTTGGCGTCTCCTCCTGTTGCCCCACTACTGGGTGGAACAGGGACAGGTGGGACGGGGCTGGGTCTACGCTCTGAATTGATTCGCCTGGGAAGAGGCTTTGGAGGTCTCTCTGGTGCTTCCATTGGCTCTGAGAAGGCTGAAGAAATGGTGAGAGTGAGTGTATATGCCTTTAAAACCAAAAGGTGTGGAACACGCCTTAGTTTTAAGTTACAGTTAAGTCTCAAAAAACAGAAAACAAGTTTAAGTATGAAAAACAACCGCTCAATGACCTAAGGGTCATTATAGATCATAGATCAATGACCATTAACTTTACTGAAAATGATCCAAATAACTTCAAGTAGGTACTGGTAGCAGACAGCACACTGACTATTTGTCTGAGGTAATATACGTGTTTTTAATCCTACTGTATTTATGGTGAATGGGTTGACCTTTCTAATGCAGTGACCTTTAATAAACTCAAAGATTTGGCAACTTGTCAGCGTATCTCAGAGCCACTTAACTGGTCATCAGATACAAGATTCAGGTCTTTAGTGGAATAATCAGACACCTGGCATTCATCACTGGCAGTAAATGTCAGCTCAGTGCAGAGACAAGGTGATTACTCTGAGAAATAACAGGCATGAAGAAACAGCTGGGGAAAAAAAAAAAAAAAAAACCTAAAGCACTGCAGTTCTTGTTTCCATATGGCTTCAATACTAGCACCATCAACAGGCAGATATCTTGTTATTAGTCTTTCACTCAGCTTTTCAGTGCAGCAAAACACTTGGTCACAGAGCTTTCTGTGCTACTGTGAGATGTTGATTCATCCATCATTTTAATTCCTTCTGGCCAGGAAAGACCTGGAACTGTTATAAATTTTTACATCCAAGTCATTTTATTAAATAGACCATTCTCCATTCTTGGCGACTGCTAACCTTTATATGTCCCTACTAATGTAAAAGTTCAATTTTTAAATGTCAAGCATCTTAATAAAAGCTCATGTTTTAGAGGGTATGTTGACCCTCTTGATACCCTAATGGTTTGAGCTATTTAGGAATTTCACTTTCATCTCATTCTTTCTGACAGCTGAAGGCAGAGATTCATTAATTAGTACATGTGCAAGTTGAAGCAAAAAAAAAAAACAAAAAACTATCTACTATCACTACAGTAGTGATACTACAAAAACTGTGAGAACTCATAACATGTCCTGTTAATTACTCCCATAATTAACATGAAGCCCATGTTATTTTTACACTTAAATAGTTACATGATGTTCAAAAATAAGACAGGATGTGTATTCTGTTAAATGACATTATGTCTTCTGGTCCAACAGGGGCAGGTCTACTTACATATAGATGCAGCTCCAGCGTCTGAATCTAAAGAGAGGCGGCTGAAAGCAGCTGTGGAGGATGAGCATGATGAGGATGAAGATGAGGAAGAAGAGCCCCCTATTTCTGAAAGGGTCCGTCGAGCGGGGGGCTGTGGCAGCCGGGGTTTTGGATAGTCATAGCCGTTTTCCTCTTCTTCCTTGTCCTCGGCTGTGTGGTCTCTGGGACCGTTGGTCATTGCCAGAGGGGGCAACTCTGAATAGTCTGGAATGAGATACAAAAAGTGTTGGCACAGCAGAGGAAGCATATGATTACAAGGGGATTCAGCATATGCCTAGTTTCATTTACATACACAAATCTTTTCCTCATAAGCATATTCAGATGAATTCCAACAGTAACCAGAAATATAATTCACATTTGCATCAACACAGAGTAACTGTATGTTTTCCAGATGTTTGGGATCCTGGATGGAAACTAATCTTCCAAAATGCTGAGAGATTGTTTAGAGTCAGTATTGTTCCACATGCTGTTAATTAAAGAAGAGATAACACATATAAATCTTTGCAGGTGGTGGACAGGAAGGTCTACATGAAGGTAGCATAAGAATTAAAAATGGTTTATATCAAAACCCACAATGCTGCTCATCTAAGCTGTCCTAGTCCATCTACACAAAACCATTTAATAATCAAATACCTGAATCTCGGGCTTGTTGTGACCCTGCCTGGATGTTGTACATGGCTTCATACATTTGAGCTCCATCGTCTAGTTCAGTCAGTATCAGCCTATAACAACAAACAACAATAAGAGGAGAACAGTAACAGACACAATATTGTGATACAGAGTAATTTCATCTTGATGTGCTTGCTGGAAGTGGATGCACTGAGTGTTTTGAATACCGTGAGTTGAGTGTGGAAGCTTGGGTTTGTGTCTGGAGTGCTGACAGAGGCTGAGGCTGTGGGGGTCTCAGGACTGGCGGGGTCTCCCCAACAGACGGTGCTGTGATGGGGGGAAGGATGGGTCGAGATGAGGGGACCATGTATTCTGACTCCTCCTCACTGTCACATGGCTCCTCTCCTGTCACTGGCTTCAGGGCTGGAGGCGGTCTGGAAACAAGCAACCCAAACATATTTATGGTAGAACAGTAAAGCTGGATTTGCAAAATCACTGACAGGGAAAAGCTTCTTAAATTAAATATGTATATGCTGCCTGTGTTATGTAAGAATGTTTTCTGGAAGTGGAACTGGATTTGGAAGTGAGCTAAAATGTCAACGGCCTTTTCAGATGTTCTGTCATTACAATGCCAGTGCAACGTACCTGCTTGCCATGGAATAAATGGCGTTGGCTGAGACTGACGGCTTAACTTTGGGGTTGTCGTAATCTTGTCCGGCTACCGTGGCAAAATTCTGGAAAGGAAGCAGGAGCTGAAATCTCAGAACCTTTTAAGTTTAGAATATTTTCTCAATTTATCTAGAATCTAGAAACCAAATACCACTCACGTTGAAGGAATTGTTCTACATTTTGAGAAAGATGCTTATTGGATTTCTTGCTGAGAGTTAGATTAAAATACGTCCCTCATTCTACTTTCATTCTCAGATTAATGCTAAGCTAAGAGCCGCTTCCATAATTATTTTATCTAATTCTACATTTAGTTCCCAAGACTTCTTTAAAATCCCAAAATGCCACTGAGACAGAAGCCAAACTCATGTGAATAATGTAGATTTTACAAAGAGATGTAATGGATGAATGGACCTCTAAATTCATTTCGAAGGTGCATCAAACACTGGTTGTGCAGTGAGTAACAAAGCTACAGACTCACAGCTGCTCTCATTCACAGTTTGTAGAGAATACTGGATTATTAGCGGGTGGTGCCACTTTTATCCTTTCAGCGTCTTATGTGGACAGCACCTATTAAAATGCTATGTGCTTGTAATTGTAGCTGTGAACAGACATCAAACAAAATGGAAGTTCAGTGTGTGATGTTCTGTGGTTACTCTGACCAGCTGGTGATCCAGACTGAGGGAGCTGTTGTTCTTCTGTGAATCTGAGCGGGTGTCGAGAGCAGAGGGCAATGCCAAGGGCAGGGAGTGTCGGTTGGAGAGTTCCCGGACACCTGCTCGTATGTCCCCTCCTAGATTGGACACTTGGGTGGATGAGGAAGATGAGGAGGAGGAGGATGAGGAGGAGGTGGGGGCTTTGGGAACAGGCCGGGCGTTCCAGTCAGCCAGGGGCCGATTGGGAGGTGTAGGAGGGAGCTTATCTCGAGGGGGCTCCCCAGGAGTGCAGGGTAAGGGCCGCCTCTGCATCCGTCCATCACTGGCTGTCCCGGTTGCATGGGGGCGGTCTGGAGGAGGAGGAGGGGGGAGATCCCTCAGTGCTGGAGGAAGAGGAAGAGGCTTGTCTTTGTGATGAGATGCTGCCTGGAGTGTAGGAAGAGAGATTAAGGGAGCTCATTTAGACCACATACAATATTCATGTAAAATTATAATAACACTTTTAAATTAAAAATAACAAACCTTTATTTAAATATCATCTCTTGCACAAAAACAAGATGTTAACCTGGTTATGGATGTTCATTTACCTTGGTGGTGACTCCCGGGCTGGAGGCACCAGAGGAGTTGGAAGATCTGTGTGGTAGCAGGTCTAGCCTGGGCGGCACAGGGGGAAGAGAGGATTGAGGAGCCATTGACATGGGTGATGGGGGGCGCTCCACCTGGATCACATTCACAAAAGCAGAGAGCATGTGATCAAATGCTGCTATATGAGAAATGTTTTTACACAATCAGCTTTTGCTCTGTACATGATATACTGGATGCACATGACGAATGCCACCCAGACTGCTTCTAAGAGGAACTGAGAAGAATATAAAACACAGGTGTTGTCATCGCTCAACGTCTAAGTCAAGTCTAAGTTTATCACCACCAGAGCTGGACGAATACTGCATGTTGTTTGGAGTTAGTGCAAAGTTTTCAAAGTTTTCTTTAAAGACTGAAATTTGGTGACAAAATGTTTCCCATAGTGCAAAACATATTTGTAATATGGATTGTGGCTAAACTGTGTGGGCAAAAAATTAGAAACATCCATAATTATGATGCAGTAAAGTTCAACACTTACAACTACAAAAATTTGTTTTAGCACTTGAAACTAATGCAACAAAATATTTATGATGTACAGTAAAGTCCTTTACAGTACAAGTATATAAAAAAAAAAAATCTGTAGATGAGAAGGAGGCAGGGTAAAGCAATCAAGGGCAAAGCAGTTTCAGGGACCACATCAAAGTGTGTGTGTGATCTCAGGAATTCACCTACTCTATAAGCAGACTAATGCACACCGAGTTCTCAGAGGCACATGAAAGATGCAGGCAAAGAGAATACCCCACATATCAAATAACGAGGGGCACACAAAAAGCTACTGAGCCTTGGTGCTGTGAAAGATGAACATGAAAGACTTGAGATGATATGAGACGTGAACTTGCAAGGCAGGGAGTGTTTCATCTGTACAGAGATGGGTCTCAGAAAAAGAGAGGAGCATAGTAGGAATCCATGAGGTGGACACAGGTCATTAAAATAACTAAGCCAAATGCCTTACTGTATTATAAATAGGAACATACCAGAACAATTATCCTAGTGCCATGACAGAAAACCTAGCTATCATTTGTCTCAGTTAATTCAAGACCTTTCTACAATCTTACCTTTGCACAGGCAAGTTTGCTCATCATGAGGTGGGGGTCTTCAAGTCTGTCATCATCATCATCATCATAGCTGGGTGATGGAGCACCCTCAGCCCCAAATGTGCCTTTGCAGGAGCCCCCGCTGTTGTCCTTGGGGTCAAAAGGATCCACAACGATGGGCTCTGTACCCTTAATCTCACAGCGACAGAAAGGACACCCCGTTCCCTGACCCTCAGACTCCTGTAACACAAGCAGAAAGGCAGATGTAAAGCACAGGGAAATGAGACTCTGTGCCTTTGTATGTCTGTTATGTCTGCAGAGAAGAGTGGTTCAAGTGAGTTCTCCTCTCAACAGGTATGAGTTATGACACTTTACTTCGAGCAACCAACCCACACAAACCCCTTCGATCCACCCACTCTCGTACCTGCCAGGCAGTGAGGCAGGAGGTGCACATGAGATGACCGCAGGGCTCAATCTTCACATCCTTGTCATTCTCAGCACAGATCTTACACAGCTGGAAAGTGGAGCCCATCTCACAGTACAGCTCATATTGCTCCTGAGGTGACAAAAAAAAAAAAAGAAAAGCGGGAACTATAAGCTTTCAGTGCCTAAGCAAAGAGAAACATGATACACTACTAACACCACCTGAGATCACTCTACTCACTTTTAGGGTCTTGAAAAAGTTCAAATGTGGGGGCGTATTTTTACTTTCAGTCCTATGCTTAAGCAATATCTGTTCTGATACACCTTCACAAAACTGAGAAGCTACATATATCTAAGCCTGACAAGATGGAGACTTCAGGAAGCACCAGGCTGGTCATAATTCACTGTTATGCATCTTGATCATTTAACATGTTAATCTATGTGATGAAACACATAGGGCAGATGTGGTTTCCTATAATAGATTACTGATTTCATGCATGAAATGTTTCTACCACTGCACATTTTTGTTTCACTGCCACATTCTCTGTATAAAATGTGCTGGTAAACCTTATTAACTTATTAATCACGGCTGCACTGCCAAAATGATTAATGCTGTTTATTAGAACCATGCTCATTTAAATGGATATGTCAGAAAACATTAAATGCTATTTGTTTCTTTTTTTTTTTTCATTTTTCAGCTGCTTAACCTTCACTAACTTGGCTCCTATAGGGTGCCTTATCATGTCTTCTACTTCTGCTTCCTTTTGGTCATGGACTGTTGCATCTTTTTTTTTTTTTTTTTTTTTGCTAACAGATCTTTCTTGTATTCTACAACCACCAAAAAACCCAGTCTGAAAAAACAAACAAACAAAAAAAACAACAAAAAAAAAAAAAAACACACACACAAATGTTTAAGACAAAGACTGAGGTGTCAGTCTGAGAAGCACACTGCTCTGACCTGTGTAACTTTGATATGGTCTTGTGGTGAAGGCTCACACAGCCCTGTCAGGTCTGGATTTTGGGTCCGCCCGTCAGGAAATAAATAGCTGAATAAGCAGAGACCCATACAATTACAAGGTATGCATAGTTTTATTAAAACATCCATGGTTATTCTGACTGGCATTTTCATATAAAAGTTATCATCATCATTAGTTGCATGACTATATTGCATGAAAACATCATAGGCTGAGGTAAGGAAAGCATTGGTTCTATCCATTAATTCAGTCTGGCCATGTGTTTTAATAACAGCTTATGCATGTATTTGCTAAATGTTTTGTAGATGCAGACAGTTAACTGCATAGGCTTTTCCAGTTTAAAACAGGATTTGATTACAGGTTGGGACAGGCCAATCATAGCTTTCATTAAACAAAAGGACCAATGCTGGCATAAAAACATGAGTTTCAAGCCAGTCAGCAAAACCAACCTCCGCATTAGAAACTAACAGCTCAGTTCTGGTTATGACAACACTGGAATAGTAAAAACAAGCAATATGATATGACTGGACTGGTTTAATATATGGCATATTCAATTGTCGGATGCTAAACAGATCTGTACAGCATGCAAAGATGTATGATTTGTGGGAGTAGAAGAAGAAAGAAATTATAGATGAAAAAGAGAATCTCTGCAGATGGCAGGACATTTGACTTAGAGCTCATTTATTAAAACTGCATCAAAAGACCAAACCAGTCATTGAAGCACAGAATGGCAGATCGGAAGTCCAGATAAAAACCTCAAAATGATACGTGTGCCAAGCAAAATGCCAGTGGACTTACAATCCTTCCCTAAAGCCATCAATGAGGGCCTGGAAGAGGGGTTTATTGTGGGGAATGGTCTGGAGTATGTTTCCATCTGCCGTCACGTAACCGATGGCCCACTGGCCCAGCCGTGTACAGCTCAGTCGGAAGATGTAGCTATAAGGGAAGGAGTCATGAGTAATAAGTATTAATAACATTATGAAGTTTGTCAAAGAGTCAGACTTTGCTACTCGGAGACTGCAAATTGCTTCTGCTTACTCTGCAAGCAAAGAACCACTTTCTTCCAGCATGCAAATATGTTTTAGTGCATAAAGTAGGTCTAAATGCAAATATGTATGGAGAGAAATAGCCACTTGGCAACGCATCATGAATCCAGATTGAATCTAATGTACATGATCACCAAAAAAGGTCTGAACACACTCCACATGAAATGTTAAAAAGATAATGTATCTCATTTAAACATTAAAAAAAAAAGCATTCTACATACCTGCTATACACAGAACATAAAAACACAATAATGGCATAAAACATATCACTTACGGCATCAGAAGATAAATGTAGAATAATTATCCAGTATCAAGCAAGTGTTTGGATAACACTGTTTAAGTATGAACATACTGGAGGTAACCTGGTTGCTCTCTACAATGCCGCCTCAGAGCACTTGTCCAGTCAGGTAAAATGGATTGGAAAATGTTGAAGCACAGCTTCCTGTGCCCATGAAACGAGGCAATGTGTGGAACACAAAGGTAACTAAAAAAGGCCACATGAGTCTGGCAAGACACAGGATATTCGCAGTATCTAACATTTCCTGCCAGCTTGTTCCTGTGTAGAAATTGACAAAGTTTCATCAGGAAATTACTGAATTAAAATTGAGCTCTAGAGGGTATTGACTACCCATACAAAGATGTTCATCATTATTAGTAACCTAGCAGCATGCAGACACATGCTGCAAACCACTGCTTACGTGACCGAAGTATGACAGATAAAAGTTTGAGCATCACATTCATCATAGAGATCAGCAATCGACAGAACAGGATTGAATTTGCCAATATTGCACGACTGCTGAGAAAGACGTCTCAGTGATAGGCTCAATGTTTAGTTTAGAAGTTGGATGACTGCTGCAGCCCTATTACAAAGATTAAGGCTGACAATAAGCTGTCATTTAAAGTGTGAAAAGGCTACACTCACATCGACCAGTAACTGCTAGGATGGTGGTGCACAAGGCCTAAACAGTGACATCAGCTTTCAGCATACAATCAGGCTATTGATGCTAGGTACCAGTGCCACGCTGCCCTGGGCCTTTCACACACGAGCCAACACATATGCTCGCACACACAAACACACACTTGTACTCCCATCTTTATGAGGACACTCATTTACAAAATGCATTCTCTAGTCCCCTACTCCAACCTTAACCATGATAACTAAATGCCTAACCTCAACCTACACACTAACCTAGACCCAACCCTGACCCTGAAACCAAGTGTAAACTCTTAAACAGTAGTATAGCAAGTGAGGACTGAATAAAATGTCCACACTCTGATTGGATTATGTTTAAAATGGTCCTCACAAAGACAGAATTACAAGAACACACACACTATAGCAGAAATGGTATCTGAAACTGAACCATAGCAGCACTAAGAGACAAAAAAGTCATGTGAACTACAATAAACCTGTAACCATGTTGTTATAATAAGATAGGATGCAACTTGTTAAGTTCCAATAAGGGAAATAAAGGTGTGTTGCTCACATGAACGTTACCAAATGAGAGAACACCTTGTGTTTAGACAGCCAGTTGACTTAGGTTGCATTACAGGGCGTGTTCCTGTGTACATGCATGTGTTTTTGTCTCACCTGCCGGGCTTGTGAATGAACTTCTGCAGACGGGCTTTGACCTCATCATAGGTGAGGAAGGCCATGTACCCGGGGTGAGTTACTGCCAAGCTGTTCCAGTTCCGCAGCAGGGATGACCAAGGCTACACACACGCACACAAGAGAGAGACAGAGATACAGATAGGTAGAGAGAGACAGAGTGAGTTACTTATCTGATGTGTGAGTGAACAAACAACAAAAATCCCATCAACAAAAACCACATGAGCAGAGTAATGCTGAAATATGGCACTGAAACAACTGTTTAGTGAACATCAGGGCAATTTACAATGGCCATTTCAGGCTGGGTCAAGTGATGTAAAAAGGTCCTTTAAGCAGAATTTGCAACACTTATAACAGCATGCAGCTCATCTGTTACCATCTGGAGCCTCACAATGATGAGGATTAAATGGACACCAGCAGACTGCCTCCCATACTTTATATAGAAACAGGCAGAAATCAACTTAACAGTTAATAGTTTTTTTTAAAATTTTCTTTCTTTCCTTCTTCACGATTGCTTTACCTAAATCAAGCCAAGACAACCTAACAGTGAAGGGTGAAGACTTTAGGAGTCAAATTATAACTTTTAACACTAACACTAATTTGTGTTAGTCCGCAGCGGGCTAAGTGCGGCAGTGAGTAGGAGGTTCCGCAGTTGATCTCGCCAGTGTCTGGTGTGTTAAAGGAAGTAGAATCAACACATAAAACAGTGAAAATGAGCTGCAGAAGTAGCAACCACAGTTAAATTAGGATCTTATGATCGTTACTTATACTTTCTTGCACAGAGGAAGTGAACCGTCTGCTTGGCTGGATTCAATGCTAGATGTATGGTCTCTCTCCTTCACCCTTCAATGCAATGTGATCACAGTCCAGCTGGTTTACTGAACAAAAGTGCACTGAGTAAGGTGATATCCAGGAAGGGTACATTTATTTTTTGGTGCAAAAAAAATAAAATAAAATACCATACCACCCCAGCCTACTGCATGACAAGGACAGAGCTTAAAATGGCCACAGACTCACTTCCTCTTCTGAGTTTGTGGACATTAAGAGGAGGATCTTTTTCTGCATGAGGGATTGTAAGAGGAAACGTCTATAATCTGTTTAGTCTTCCTTATGCCTGTCAGAGCTCTGCACACAAGTAGCCAGGGATAATGTCAGCGAGGGAATACACAACATCAGCTACTGCATACCAGCTATGATGCAAGAGGTTTCAGATTGTGTTAATTAGAATATAGAGAGTTTTACATATGAGATGGTATAAAAATATAAAATGGTTTTCACTTGGTACCGTGTAAAATGTAGATACAAGCTGCTTGCACTATATAATGTAGATAAGCTCTGAAAATGATGCCTGGTAAACCTGTTTTCTACTCTCACCTTCCTCTATCTTTTCTATTTTTTTATTTATCAACCTTCCTTTTTCCTGCTGCTTCATTTATGCTGATAAGGACAAGGACCTACTCAAGTGTGGTGCAGCACCTGCACCACCATAAACGCGAACTATAATTCTACAGAAACCAGTGACCTGATTCCTGAAGTCCTGTGTATATGATTGCAAAATATAGATGGGTGGCTGCTTATAGCTCTCACCACAACTCCCAGCGCATGTGCAGTGTGTCAATACTTCAAAGCTGAGTCAGAGTTTGGCAAAGAAAAACAACTCAACATACCAACACTCAATAAACCTAAAGTGATAGCTTAGTTAAAGTCCCATCTACAGATCTGTTCCACAAGTTTTCATCGCAGCTATTTATTACTTATCTACTAATAAGAAAATACTGTACAACCTTAGGAGGTGCACACAGAAGAATCTCAGAGTGATACCAGCTGGAATAAAAAAAAAAAAAACAGGCTTTTCTGGCCTTTATTAAAAAATAACATGAAGAGGACAAAATAATTGCCAAACATTTCTATTTGCACTTAAAAAAAAAAAAAGACATTGCATATGAGTTTCAGTTCATTATGTGCTGCTCAAATGAAACTTGTTTCTGACAGTACACCAGTGCTAACGGACAATGGTGAATTAGCCTCTGTCTGTGCCTCCCTCTGTTGCACACTGCTCTTTCTTTGCGAATTAACTCACAAAGGAAATGATAACACAAGGAGAAAGTTGCAGTGTGTGTGTGTGTCTGTTTGTGTTTGTGTTCACTACCTGGAAGAGTCTAGTGAAGATGTCAAACTCAAACACAGAGATGTAGTCGTTGCAGGTGAGGTCTATGGTGGACTTCAGGGCCATGGCCTCCAGTCCGGAGCTGATAGGATGAAATTCATGAAGAGACTGACGGAACACCTTCCAAGGCACGATCGTCCTGTAACAAAGAAAAATAAAACTGATGAGGATACCCCTCTGCAAAAACTGACATCAAACATCAAAACATAATAGATGAGTGCTGAATGTGGACTACCTGCATGATGCCTTGTGGCAGTCTGCAGGTTCATAGAGGTGTGGTGACTGTGTTGATTTTAACTGTGGGTTACTTGGTCTGTTTTGTGCTTCCTCCATAAATCATGAGTAGTATGGTCATAGGTACCTTTATCTAACACACCGCCAAAATATCCAAATACAGTTATGAACTGCATTTCCCATGAAATGAAGTTAAATGATCCATTTGTGATAAAAAGGAAATGATATTTTGTGAGCTGTTCTAGTACTCCAAAAAAGAGCTTTGCTGGTCACAAATGCTAATGTGATCTTTTAAAGAAAAAAAATCCGCAGATAAACAAAGAACAATTTCAATGCACTAAAATTTATCAAATACAGAACTCAGAACTTTGTCAGATCGTACCTCTATTGTTATTCAGTTCCTTCTAAAGATGTAAAATAAACAAAAGACACTTATTTGATAAATGTGGGAATTACTACATGATGTAGCATTGAGGAAACTCAGCTATCAAAACGTGGCTTCGCTGGTCTACACACACTGAACTCCAAGTTCCACCAGTGTATGAGTGCATGAGTGTTTGTGTGAATTGACAAATAGTGTAAAAGCACTTTGGGTATACTTGAGTGTTGAAATGCGCTACACAAGTAAAAGACCATTGACATTTTTTTTTTGTATGACAACATTCGCTTACGATCTAACTTTCCTTGTACACATGGGGATTGATTGAAGCTGGAGTCCCACATTTACATGTCAAAGAACCAAAAAAGAATTTATTCTACAGACATCTTTCTTCAATAACAATGTCTCAGAAGTTATTCATTTTCTTACTTCTGTGAAAAAAAATACCAAAGAAAAATACTCTCAGAGTGCTCTATTGCTCTCAGATGTCACTTATCCTCTTTTAGTAACTCACCAAGCCAGTGAGATATTTACTTCTTACTGAAAGCCAGGAAACCACTTTGGAACTGCTGGAGAAATATAATATTCCTTGTGTACAGTAATACATGATGGACTCACTTGTCCCCAAAGGCTCGCCTCCAGAACTCAGCAGCATCTGCCTTGGTGATGCGGAAGTTGTCACCCTGAAACAGACCATTGGGAAAGATGGCCTTCAGCTCAGCCAGCATGTGGCTGAAGATTAACGACAGCTTGGTGAGGTTCCGCCTGTGCAAGTCAAGAGAGAGTGGTGGTATTTAGACTTTGTCATTTCACTGTTGTTAATATGTACGTTTTTTGCTTACTACATTTTACTTGGTACCCCAAAAAAACTAAAACAAAAAAAACTTTATATATATATATATATATATATATATATATAAATTAAAAAAAAAAAACTGAGTTTAGCTTGGAAATTAAGGAGAAAGTGACAACATGAGTTCTGCTAAGATTGGTCAGTTTACACCTTGATTAGGAATAAGAAAACCTTTTCTCTTGTAAAAAAAAAATTCAATATTCAAATGTGCAACAAACGCGCAACTTTCTCACACTACTACAAACTGTAACCATTTTAGCATTCTTGTGGGCTTGGCCATCTGTAGCAATGCAAAAAATACACTGATGCGACACGGCTGAACTTCCTAATATTGCTTGGACATAAATGTGTATCATTTCTCATATGTATTTACATTTCCCTTTTACATTTTTTTCAGAGGTGAGTAAGAGCAGTTCACTGCCAAATAAACACACCCACATTTTACCCTAGTATCAAAAGTGGATGATGAAGCTGAATATGTAGGAGGAACACATCAGCAAATGAAAACGATGTAGAACTCTCACAGATCTCTCCAGGTGCATGCTTTCTGACTACATGCATCTTCTGTTATTTGTTTCTTAGTTTCTTTTTGTTTTGTTTTATAGGAAATTAGTCCTGACCCAACGGTCACCAAACTGTTACAACTGATGACATTGTTCCCTGAGACAGATCCACTGATAGCTTTGGCAAAATGCTCAAAGCTGTGTCTGTGCATAGAAATGTGTGTTCATACTGTTACCAGAACAGCAACCGAAAGCCTAACCGTTACCGCTCACTAGCTTTTACTTCAGAAAATCATGAGAAATGACATGAGAAAATTGTTGCTGCTTCTACAATTCTGATACAGCCATAGGCCCAGGAAGACAACACTGCAGTGTCCACAGACACACATATATGATAACAGAGTGATCGAGATGTAAAAGGCAGGAACATCTTAGTATACAGGCCTTTTTTCTAGTTGCAAAAGATTGGTCAACAAGCACAAAAGAGAGGAAATTACAGCAGAAAATAAAGATGTCAGAATAACGAAGATGAGGAGAAGAGTGTAATTCAGGAAGACAAACATGAGAGAGGAAGGCAGGAAAAAAAAATACAAGAGACTAGGAAATTAGAGAAGGAAGCCACACAATGTCACAAGAGCCCTGGAACCCATCACAGCTTTAGAAGTAATATGCTGAGAAAGCCATGATTTAAAAGGCAGCACAGAGGGAGATTGTGCTTGGCTGTCAGGCAGGGTGAATTGAGATGCACGAGAGAGACAGCAATGAAAGCATTACTGCACTGCAGCTGCCCCACACTACACTACGCACCCTATGAGTTGGGGGGAAGAGGGCTGGATAGACTGAATGAGGAGGGACAGTGACTGAAGATGGATGAATAAGACTAGTGTACATTGAGACCCGGCCATAAGGGACTTGTACGTGTTAGGATGATAGTTTACCTCAGAGGGAGCAGAAAATGCAAAGTTTGTTAGCTGTGATCTAATGTTATATTTATACACTCTCAGCGTCAAATGAACCTCAAACAATGACTACTCATGTAGCTAGAAATCTAATCTTTTGAACTGCTCTGCCCACTTAAAATCTACAGCAAAGACTTGAAGCCAGATGCGGTGGCGTATGTCTTTGAAGTCGGGGCTAACCTCATCAGTGATGCAGTGTGGAAAATGAGGCCTTCAACTAATCTCAGCAGTTCCCTGAGGAGCTCATGCAGCCGTGAACCCTTTCCAGTGTCATCTCAGAAAAAGCAGCCATTTGTGACACTACTTTTCGGTGTGTTTTCTCCAGCAGCGATCGACTCAGCAGGAGGTCCTCCTCCGTTTCTTCTGCTTCCTGGCCCTACTGACCCACTGAGCCTTAAAGCCGCAGTCTTCATCCATTCTCCTGTCAACCTCTCTACTCCCATGCTTTTATCCAAATTACAACAGGCCCCCTCCTGCTCTACTTTCATGTAGAATGTAATCACATGAAGACAGCTATCCTCTCTCGCACATTTATATGTGGAATTAATCTCTCCTCACGCAAAGCTTTGATTTTGACATCTAGGGTTACTTTACAATCTTATGAATCCACTTTTCCCTCCCCTCATCTCTGAACTTGAAACATTCATGCAGACTACTTAAGACTTCAAGCTTATAAATCCCTCACTTCAAATCCACCATTTAATTTCATGTCTAATTCATCAGCAAATGCTAATCATATGTTTGAAGATTCACACTTGGCGCCACAATTACTATGGGCAACCTGAGGAGGTTTATGCTTTGCTGGATTTTACATATATCATGTCACTCTCTTTTTAATAGACAACCTTCAGTATTCTGTTGCTCTGCAGGAGGCCACATATAACCAGCTCCACCCAGTTCAGCTAATGCCACTGTGATATAAACTCGGGTTCAGACCAAAGGCAAAAGAAAATCTTTTAAAAGAGGCAAACAGGCAGGCATCCTTTCTAGAGGCAGGATAAACTAGGGTAAAACAAAGGTTAGGTATAAAATCTTTGCGAGATGGAACCAGTGTCTTAATAACTGTTCTGCTCAAAATTCCAACAAGAGGGTTTTGGAAAGCAAAACAAAGCCACAATTAGGTCTGCACGAACAAAAGTCTAACATGATTTCTTCACATTGCTGATACTGTCCAATTAACACCCAAAATTTTCCAGTTTGAAACAAATAAAAACAGAATGGGAGTAAACCATCACCAGAAACAAGTGGATGTCCTTAAAAAAAAAATCTATATAATTAAAGTATCAAGATAGTCTGATTAAATTTATGTGATGTTATTTATGACTCATGAACTAACCGATTGTTACTACAACAATCACTTGGCACACTAGGGGGCAGAAAAACAACAAGCTAACATATGACGCAGATTTTGTTTTGCTAAAGTTTTAGCTAAGATTTGACCATGTTGACCATATTTAAGACACAGCAAAATGGGCACCCATGAGTTCAATAGTCATTACATAAAACAATGACCTGAAATAGTCAAAAACATCACAGAGCAGCAGAAATGTTTCCATCACTACAAACTATTCCCACATTTGATTGTCTGAAAACTTTTGATTAATGCAGTTTTAAAGCCCCTAAAAACTGAGTTTCAAGTTGTACTTCTTTATAGCAATAAATATCTGAGGCTGATTTCTACTATTAAAGTAAGAAATAAAAACAAATAAACAGTGTGTATTATTTAGTAAGAGTTGAAAAAAACATGCAAAAGCAAAGTTACTGGACTTCTTCAGAATCATGTGCTGTGGTTTGGTGAAAAATGACCTGACAGATAACATCAGCAAACAAACCCATGACTGTCATCACATTTTGACTTGAATGTTGATGAACACCAGTGCACAGAACTGTGCAATAGTAGCCTTTTTGAAATGAGTTCTGTCCAATTAAAATCAGATAAAAAGAAGGAATAATTCAAAAAAATGCCACTGTTACTGCCACTGTTAAGAAATAACCAAAACTGCTCTCACCTTGACAGGAAATAATATTGCACTGACGTTGGACCTCATTGCTCATTCTCAAAATTGAAATAGGAAAAAATAAATAAAAACCACAGCGATGAACCTGCTTGACGTACAGGAAGAGCTTTTTAGCAAAAATAAAAATAGTCGTGCTACCATAACTGCAAAAGCAAAAACAGGGGATATGTCATATAAAGTGACATAAGCGATTGCTTAGTGCAAAAATCCCCCAAACATGACTGTGTTTGCTCCTTCTGTTATGATGACATTTTTCAGGTGACATATCCAAACTGTTAAATACGACTCAACTGTATGTATAGGCTTCTCCACAAAACAAACCCCACAGACTTGGTGTGTGCTGTAATGGTAAACATATTGTACATGTGACAGAGAAAGAGGGAGTGAATGAGAAAGCAAACACTGGCCTGACTGGCATCAAGCTCACAGGGTGGCACAGCTGTCTCCTGCACAAGATTTGCTGAGTGAAAGAGACCTTGTGTGTCTTTTTCTCTGTACAGATGCAGCATAACCAATGGCAGCCTGAATAACGTTATGACACACCCAGTAATATACAGGTTTAAATCAAATCTCATATGTAGCAGAACCAGCTGATCTGTTTCACCGTCTCTTCGTCTCACTCTAGCCTTCCTTGTCCCTTTCCATCCTACAAAGGCAGCTCTGTACCGTGTGTGTGTGTACGTACTGGGCAGCAGCCAATGCTCCAACAGTCTACCCCTACAAATGCTACTGCTATTTAAGCTGCTGTGCCAATACTGGCAATGCAGAGTCAGTGGGCTATAGATGTGGTTTGCTGACCTCCTCTATATGTGTAAAAAGTTTTTTTTTTTTCTTTTGGTTTCTCGCTGTTAGTCTACAAGAACAACAGCAAAAAGACCAACCTTTATCTGAACACTAAGTTTTTGTCCACCATCCCCCTCATGCTATAGATTGACCTCTGACCTTGCAGCTGGCTGCTCCCTTCCTGTTTCCTGCTGGCTGTGATAAAGTAGCGCAGCTAGCCAGCCAGCACCGCACTGCGCTAATACACCGCAGCACAGTCGGCAAGGGTCAGCCTTACAGAATGAGAGTATGTCTGGGTTGGCAGAGTCAAAAGTAGCTGTAATATCATCATGCAGCTGTATTATCTTTTCTGCTTGAGGCTAAAAGGAAAATGCAGGTCAGACACAACCCTAGCCCTGCAACAAAGCTACCAGATGATGTTTGTAACAATTTATATGACGAATTAAGCCAGATCAGGAATCGTTTGAGGAACCATGAACTCTGGCCATCTCACATATTTACACCACACCCAGCCCTATCTTTGGCATGTCACTATATGTATTCGTTTCATCGGTTTTGTCAATAGATTGATTTTTAAAATTGCAAAGGAAGAGTAAGAAAGTTATTACAGTACGAATGCAGTAGGCCGACAGATGCATGTGTTTACTACACATAAGAGTCACTGTATATTGTGCTGATCCATTCATACACAAAGCACTTACAGCATTTCTGCCTTTACAGGAGGTGGTCACAGTTGCTCAAGGCACACTACAGCCCAGTTATTTCAATTGGATAGAAGTATGGCATATAAAGGATGAACATATCAAGATAAATTGCTGGTACTTCACCACAAAGTAAATTCACTTCTGAAGCACTCGCTCACTTTATAAATGATTCGAAAATGGTGGTTAACCCTGACGTACTGTCGTTATTTCTATGCTGAGAGAAAAAATACTGTAAGAACTAATTGGTGATGTTATTCCTGACACCCAGTATTCATCACATTATTAATTTTAAAGAATTAATGCTCAAGAACCTTTGGCATTTACACTGCATTTCAAACGTAAAAATTTCCTTGTTTTCTGACGATATTAACTCTAAAAATAAGTGACTGACAGCCAGAGTTAGTACTGCTTGGTACACTAAGTTTAATGATGTTAATGTGGTAACTGTTTAGGCAAATAGCCCACACACAAATAAAAATAAAAGAAGTTAGTGTACTGGGAAAGTGGATTATTCATTTCAGATTCTGGATTACCATTGTGGTGTAACCATTACTTCATAAATTTAACTCTGCTGAACTGGCTTCATTCCAGAGCACCACCAGGAAACAGCCATGACAGCAGACAACAGACATGCACACACACAAACACACTTGGACTTCTATCTTTGTGAAGACACACATTGACATAATGCATTCCCTAGACTCTTACCCTAACCCTACTCTAAACCCTAATGCTAACCTAATCTTAAAACCAAGTGTGAACCCTCAAGAGTCCAAAAAAGTGAGGACTGGACAGCATGTCCTTACTTTGTCAAAATGTCCTCAAATTGATAGAATTGTGCTTGAAATGGTCCTCACAAAGATAAAAGTATACATACATACATGTACACACCGCACTTAGGCAATGATTTAAACACACTTAACTGCTTTCTTACCCATGAATTTAACAAATCCCAAAGTATAAAAACAGCTGTGCAACTGTGCAAAACCCAGACCGAGTTCTTCAAATGTACATTTTCATTTTTATCTCATATTCCAAAAAAGGTTAGTTTGATGTCAATCCACAATATTGTTAAAACAGACATTTCTTAGAGCATATCTGTGCTCATTTCTTGTTATACCAGGCTAATCACCATAATCAAATAGTATAATGACGACATGAGTCGGTTAACTGAAGTCGCACACTAATATTTCATTGGACCACATTTTGCCATCATTATAGCAAACATTTAGTGTGGCATCGTTTCAGTAAGTTTATACAGTTTATGCACCATATTTATTTCCGTCCAGATTTGATAATTTCTTGCCAAGATCTTGTATTGATGATGGGAGAGTCGGACCACTGCATAAGTCTCCAGGACAGCTCAAAGACTGTCAGTGGGGTTAAGGTCTGGATTCTGTGGTGACAAATGCATACATGTGTGAAAATGATGTCTCATGCTCCCTGAACCGCAAATCCTGGCACTGAAATATGCCTGGTGCCATCAGGGAAGAAAAAAAATCCACTGATGGGAAAACCTGGTCATTCAGTATATTCAGGTAGTCAGCTGACTTCACTGTTTGGACACATAACGTTGCTGAAATGAGACCTGCCCCCACAAGTTTGTTCAGTATGCACTAGCCATGATATGTGCATCACTTCTTTCACCTGTCATCTTACCCTGAAGCACACATTACTCTGTAAGAGGGTAAACCAGACTTCATGACCTTTATTCATTGCTCCCGAGTCCAATCTTTGTCTCCTAGAAAACTGAAACCTTTTATTGTTATTAGCCTTACTGACAAGTGATTTTCTTAAGACTACACAGCTGTTTATTCTCAATCCCTTGAGCTATGTTCACACTGTGCGTGTCTGACTTTCTCTATTAAACATAGCTGTAAGTTCTACTGTTGATTTTTTTTACTTTGTGATTTTACCTAATCAACAATTTTCCCACCAAATTTCTTTCTTGAAGATGGCAGTTAATTGCTATCCTTCCAGATTTTAATAATGTGTTGGACTGTTCTACAATTACAGGTAGATGTAATTGAACCTGAAAACACATACAGCCTCTGAAATGTGAACTGTGTCCATTCACAGAAAACATAGCAATTCTTAAAAGCTTCCTTTACTTTTTTTTTTTACCCAAAATCCATCAAAACCAACTAGCCACAACACATACAGTTTGATTCACATTTAAGATCGACTGTAGCAGCGGCATGAAAGCAGCAGTGTGACTGCCAGTAACACGAGGGGGCATACAACAGTATTTCGTCAAAAGAATAAAACAACATATCTGAAAGTCAGTTAAAACAGATGAATATGCATGAGATTAATACTTCATTCAAATCAACCTCAGCCACACCTGGAGATTTTAGAGTGATATCTTGTACAGTTTAATACATTTCAGGATTACAGGGTTTGGTTCAACACAAACACCTTCAACAATTTTTTAAAAAAAAGTTAAACAAGACAAACTTGTCTAAGCAGCTACTGATACTCTCATTTTTCTCCTGTAGTTAATTTGGTCTGTAATGCACTACTATGTTTCACCACGGTTTCATCCAATACTATAAACATCACCTTTCCTATAGTATTATAGCTGCACACAGCCAAAGTCAAGCGCAGTGCTCTCAGACTTAACCCTTTGCTTCAACAATGGATGTCAGGTACATTACAAAAAGTCATTGTAGGACAACCAAAAGAGGAATGGGTGCAAATGGCATTTGGAAATGCCAGAAGTATTGTACCGTACAATGACTTGGTTTTTTTTTTCTGTCCACAAAGACAGAACTTCAATCACTGTCAACACATAAGAGCTTAACTGTAAACACCTGCAGAATTAATTTCACAAAGTGATCTTTTTTAATGCAGGTTTGATAGCATTGGCAAGATGTCACCGAAGCAACAAAAAAGGAAATTTAAAACTGGGAACTGTGTTAAATATGCAAATGTACAGACAGCCATGTGTCTGCAACAGAGGCATGTAACAATGTAGAGGCATTAGACAACAGTTCCAAGCACCTGTTCCAACCCACCCTAAAAGGAAGGTCTCATGCAAAGTGTGCATGTTTCACCACCATTATGCTTCCAATAAACATACAAAAAAAGTTTTGGCCTTTTCTAAACCGGGAATAAAAATGAGTGTAATATAAGAAAAACTATGAAAAATACATGTGGATGGTAACCCTTTTGGAATGTTTGATCATTTGTGCTGAAAGTGAAATAAACAGTGGCAAAACAACACTAAAATCTTTGTCTGTTTTATTGGTTTTTGCACATTTTAACAGGAGTGTGGTAACTTAAGTAAGTATGGGGAAGCAAGGGGAAATGAATCCAAAAATCACCTTTGAGTCAAAGGCCACTGATGGCACCTGCAACTGAAGCCTGAACATTAGTTCAGCTACAAGGAAGGCTGAATGAGTAGGAAGTTGTTCCTGCCGACCATTGTAATAATTTCACTGAAGCATGTGTGGAATGCATTTTTCTATTGTGCAAAGCATTGGAGCAAATTGCTGTCAGTAAATGACATGGGTGATGGAAGCAAGTAAAGGAGGAGGGGTGGCAGTGGAGTACATGGTTGGAAAGGGTGAGAAGATTAAACTGTTAACCAACTGCAATTAATGATTATTATCATTATTGGTTATTCAGGAGACTGATCATTTAATTGTTTAGTTGTATTTTAAAATCTATCACAATTCACCAGAGTTCTAGGTGTGCTCATTACACCAATGGCTAGAAACAGAAACAGTAGCACAATATAAATTCTCTCAGGTTTTATATCATATCATCGTAACCACAATATTAAATGTTAAAGACATCTAAAAACAGTTATAGATTGGGATTTTTATCAGATGACCTTTTTGTTAAGTAGTTATGAGCCAGTGTTTCAGGGCATTAGAACAAAGCCAGCAGTCATAAGGCGCTTTCTGACCAAAGAGTTCTAGGGACTACCCCAGTGAGTAATGAACCAGAGAACTACAGACCTTAAGGGATTTATTTCTGTTTGCATTTACAGAAGCACTGAAGTAATGTCAGACAGCTGATGGTTGGTATAGCGATGTCACTTCTGCATGACATTCAACAACACTAGCAAAAATTTTCAAATCGCTCTTTGATCAGTCAAGATCTCAATATTCTCTGTAGTCTGCCAAAAGCTGTTGTTTGCACTAATAAAATTAATTTTTAAAAATGACAGTTGCTGCTGGTTTCTATTGTACTGAGAAGTACCTACACTGAAGCAGGAGCTAAAAAAGAGCCCAAAAGGTGTTGTAAGAACAGTCAGTTATTTCCTGTAGTGTAGACACAAACAAGACAGATATGCACCCATACCACAAATACTATTTACAACATATTATTAGTCTTTGCAGTCCAGACTGGCCCAAGGTGCAGCTGCATCACCCTGCAGCCTATAAGCCCACCACTTCCTGTGACCAGCTGGACCTATCGATGGTGGTCAGGATGCAATGGCAACTTAGCTCAGGAAGATGATCAGACTCTCACAGGGAGGTCAAAGCACTATCCGGTTGGACCCATGGAGAAGGGGGGTTAAAGGGCTCTTTTGTGGCTACACTGATTAACCCTTATACTGTGTCACTCAGCCCAGGGACTCAAGAAAATGTAACATTTAACATACTGGTTTCCTCTCTCAAAAATAAGGAAGTGTTTCCTAAATTTTAGAACTGTTGAACAAAGCTCCTTTTTCTTTGTATGTAGTGAATGATTACATTTCTTAGAACACAGTTTTAAGACATATAACCCAGTGTACAGTGATTGGTGAAACACTGAGCCAATGCAGCGCCAGCAACCAGCAATTAAAAACAACAAAAAAAACTGTTAGATACTAGCTGCTGTTAGCCATGTAAGAAAATATTTTATATAATCTGACAACTCCAGTCTAGACTTTATTTAGCCTCTATATGATGAAGGAAATTTGCAGAGATTTTAATAGGTTTAAGCCAAATAAAAGCTTTTCCATTGCTATACCAGCTGTTGGCCTATTTATGTATATTTCAGCATTCCTCCTGGAGGTGTAAATGTGGACAGAAAAAAAGCCCTTAGGGTACGTAGTTCACCAGGGATCTCCACTAGAACTGTCTGGCTTGAAAATGCTTTAAAACACAGACTACAGACAAAGCAGCAGTGTTGAAAAGGAAGGAGAAAAAAAGAAGCTCCAAATTCTCAGCATAGAACACTTTAGCAAACCTTTTCCTGAAGAGACCACAGTCACAAGTCTGTAACAACTAGTCTCTTCCGTTGATGCAGAAGTGACATACTGTGTTGCAATGAACCGCTATACAAATCCAGCGATCTAAAATAGTTCTGACTAGGGATGCAGCAAACTGTTAAATACCAGAAAAAAAAAAAAAAAAGAATAACACCTATCATGAATTTCCAGAGTAAGATAAGGTTCAGTTTCAGTTCTGGCCTAACAAAAAATAAATAAAAATCAACCACTGACTGGGATTATAACATAATTTTTCTAGTAATACTCTTTTCAGAATAGTCAAAAGAAAAACCTTTTTTCAACTCTGTGAGAAGTTTTTAAAAAAATTACAACCAACTCATTTTGTGTGGGTCAAATCTGATGCAAGAAAATGTCTTGCTTGTGCTGTGTGAAGCCAGAAGAGGAAGTAAGTGAAGCAAACGAGGAAGTGCTGACTGGGCTGTGTTGATTCTGACTGAATATGGGTTGTCAGTGTTAATAATTAAGTTTCACTCACAGAAAACTCACTTTCATCTTCACTGTATTCTCCTGGAACCCTTTATTTTTCTCTCCTCTGTCAGTATATAAGAACACTGGAAAACTCTTCACACCTCCTACCCACACTACCCAACTGACAATAAAGTGAAAATCAAACTTATTAGACATTAAACTGGTGCTCAACAGAAACAACTCAGGCTTACAATGCCCTACTTCAATGCCACTTCATCTCTAAACTTAAACAGTTCCAACACAGCAAGAAGGGGGCTAAATAAATAGAGAAACTAAATCTCTGGAGAAGACATGGTGAAGACGTCTGTACAGCATCGTAACATAGCATATCCACCCACACTGCATTCAGGGCTCGCATAAAACACTCAGATCCTTCACTCTGACTTGAAAGTAGCTATTAAGACAGTATAGTTCCAGCCGTTGACATTTAAGTATCAAGTAATGATGCTGATTGAAGTCACAGTGCTGGAAACCATAAGTGTTAGTGTTCTCACTTTAATTAAGGCTCAACAGTGTGTTATTTTTTTTTCCTGCATCCAGACAGTGAGATCATCTCCAAATATCTTCTTACAGTTTGATTTTCTAGACCAAACCATGTGCTGAGCTCAGCTACAGCCTAATCACATACTATGCTCTCTTGGGACTCAACATCATTGGTTGATTCTATAACATTCTTAAGTGGGCTTATCCATTGGTTAGTGTCACTGCCACTGCCTTCTCCACACAGACAATAGCAGTCTTTGTGTGTAATGCCTGGTTACTGTATGTGTGTATTTCCTCTGCTTTAAACAGAAACTTCTTTCTCCAGAACCTCTTGGTGCAATGAAGCAATGATTAAAATAAATTTTGTAAGGATATAATTAGAATCACCAACAACTTTATAAGTTGGTGGTAAATACAGGGGTGCTCAAGTTACAAGCTTCCTCTCCTGTTCTGTTGCCTTATTGGGGGTTTTCTGTCTGCTAGATTACTGGCAGCTGAGAAAAAACAATCATTGAGGAACCGCGCAACAAGATGAGGATGTGCCGCTTAATACTGGTTAGATAAAACTATTAGCTAATCTGCGCAAAACAAGAAACTGAAGGTTACAATAGGTTACTGGGCAAAGAAACCGCACTTGAACCAAGTATTTTTGATTCAAGCCTGTAAAGAAGTCTGCATTTCAGAAATACAGTAGTTTTAGTTGCTATTTTAAAAATAATTCAATTTCATTGCAATATTTACTGAAAACTAAGAAAAGTATTTTATGTAGTAAGTCCCTACTGCATGACTGTCAATATGATCAAAAGTTCCCTTCTTCGACAGCAGTCGATTCACTTGTTCTCCAATTTCATGCAGGTAAAATAACACAATCATCCTTTTCTATTTATGAAAGAATATGGGTGTTTTTTGTGTTAAGACAGATCTCTAGGTTATGACATAAGCCTTTAAGAAGACACCACTGATCCACAGACTGTCAAAATGAATTGTAGAGGAGATTCACTGTGCAACAAAACTGAAGCTCTAGAGCTTTCCAGACTAACCCAGGGTTTCACTGCTGTCTCCTTTAATTATTGACTCTCAAAGATCGTCTCCCAGGCCACTTTTGCTTGGGTTTGTTCTTATTTTATTTTAACTCTCTGACCAGTTGATTTGTGATGTCTACCTGTTTCAAGTACAAATGTAAGGTATCCACTAAATATTATACATCAGGATTATTTTGAAAGTTTTTTTATTGAAGAGCAGATGAGAGAAAATAGTTCCATGATGGTTTGATCAGCCTATATCAATCAGCATTCTGATGCAGTAAACTGACAATACAGAAAAGCACAGCAAAGAACCCCCCCCCCAAAAAACAAAGCTGACTACATTGCTTTTGATCATATTTGTTAGGGATGCTGCTGAAAAGTCAACTTAAAACAGCAAATGTCAACAACTCCTACAAATAGCCAGATATACAAATCTACCTTGGCAACACAAAATGGTTTTTAAAAAATCTACAAGTCATCCTGTATACTCCTAGCACGGGAAGCAACCTAGCCAGAGGCAGCTCTGGAGAAAGTCCTTACTGGGAATATTTGATACTAGCTTGTATCAAATATGATGTCATACAAGATGAAACACTCCCTAAAGGAAACTTAATGAAGGTCATAACACTATTTCATTATATACTATATATGGTGTCTGTTATAACTATGTCTGACAGCCTTTGCCAAAGCACATTCAGTGAACCAGAAGGCATTTTTAATAATACAGAGGTAAGAACAATTCCATCCAGGAACTAGTCTCCACCTTTGAGAACATAAACAGTAATACAATGATAATGTAAGAAGCTGTACTATATCCTCAATCCTTCTGTGGTATCTTTGGTCTTCAAGATGATGCTCTTTCTCATTTGGTCTGTGTGTGTTTTGTTTTTTAAAAGACAATTAGTAACTATGTGATTAATTTGTCTACTACATGCACCTGCATAAAAGCAGGACAGAGGATTATTGTTTAATACAAACTGTACACTTGTGTCTTCAGGAGGATAGAGAAAACAAGACTGAATATAAAAGGGAAAGGAAGACAGAAAATGAGAACGTGCGACTTCAATAAAAGAACAATTACACTTACAGTAAAACAGCTTCATGAAGAGAAAAAGTTTAAGTAGATGATAACAGATAAGAAGGCACAAAAACAAAGTGAGTGGCAGGCAGGCAGCTGTAGATTAGGCACCATTCTGACCACAGATGTTCACATGCTCAAACCACAACACCTCTCTCCTTTTGTTTTGCTACATCTTGAGCTACAACAGCCCTGGGGTTTGGGTATGGATGGAAATGTTCACACTCTACCTGTGCAATTATAATTGTTCATTATGAACAGCTGTATTGTGAAGATTCACAACTCAGTCATTCATTTCAGACTCATTCAGCAAAGTGGACCGAGAGAAGAGAAACTAAATGCAGTCATTTTCACATCATTAACCCTTAAATAAGTCATATTTTTATCCCCTTTACTCACCTGGGTTGTGAGTTCTCCTCGTACATGCGTTCCTTGCCCTCCTTGAACAAGCTGATGGTCTGCTTGGTCTTTTTGGTTAGGTTCTCCATGAAGACCCGGAAGTACTCGTTGTCTCCCAGAGTTTCCATTTTACCCTCATAGCGAGACAAGATGGTGCGCAGGTGCTGGTAAGTGTCTGGCAGCAGATCCAGGATATATGGGGGGCTGTTCTTCAGAGCCAATTTGGGGTTTTGGCACAGACGCACCACCTGCAGAAAGAGAGGATGTGAGGGGGAAGACAAGATACAGTTAGAGATGAGAGGTAGATGCTAGAGGGAAAGTAAATGAGAGAAAAGCAAGGCAGCAGAGATGTTAGAAAGCGTGGTAAGAGAATGGTTACAGGAGAGTGACTGAGAACGAAAACTGAGAACCATATCAACTGTCACTATGCATTTATCTTTTGTACATCAGTCAGACAAAGTTTTGCACGCTACAGCTCTTTTCTGTATTAAAGCACTTTTCTGTAGTGCAGAATACTGCAATGAGACAAGCAGAATGGAAAATGCTAACAAACCTGAGGACTAAACGAAAGACCCTTAAAAGCCCTGTCATGCACAGCTTTCACAGTTTGGGCTACACATCATATAATGGAATACACTGAGTATTAATACCTTGTGGCATCATGGCTTATTTCACACTGTCACACTTCTTCCTACACAAAAACGATGACGGTGGAACAGAACAAAGGCATGCCTACAGTACATTCAACAATGTACAGCTCATTTGCACTGTGAAACAAATTATTTCAATTTCTTATTCATTCACTATACAGATGTCTTTTTGTGAACATTCACAGGGATGATGGTATCTCATTATGTGACTTTACAGTCAATAACGATAGGGTACCCCAGTCTGATTGTTTGCTTCTTCAGCATGTTTAGAGAAGCTGTTAAGTTTGCACTTCCTCATTTTAAATCTGCACATTCTATACCACTTCTTCCTTAAAAACATAAAATCTCTTTACTCAACATTTGCCTAGGATTGCCTTGCAAATTTGAACAGCTGAAGACCCAACTCTCAAAACAAAAATGTGGACATAAGAGTTAACTACAGGGATATGTCATGAAATGAACTTTTCAAGTACAGAAGAATTTTTAAAAACTTTTTTAAAAACATACAATTCAGACCTTATCTGTTGATAGTCAGACCATGGGAATCATCTACATGTTTGCGTCAAATGTGTTCACCAAACTGTTCAAATATATGTTTTATGCTCAACAATGTTCAACTGCTCCTCACCCAACTAACTGTGCTGCACTGTGTGTGAGTCACTTCGTTGACCATTACAAAGGACACTGGCCAGGAGCCTAGAACACTCTGTCATTAACCACCATATGGAGATTGATGGAGTTGCTGTCATATTTACCACTGGATTCAAGTCAAACTTGTTCCTGTGACTGCACAAAACTACATTTTCATTGAAAATTCAGAGTCTCAGGTTGTAAGAGCAACTTCAGCAGTGACTGAACAATTGCATACCAACAACAGGACATGGCTCATTCTTTTGTAGATCAAGCCAACTTATTGTCTACTAATTATGTCTGAGTGTTAGAAAGAAATATGGGGGGAATTGCATTACAAGAATGCCTGTTTGAATTTCCTTGCCTCTTCTTTTTGGATGCTATTGATCATGATGGGAAAATGAGAAATTGGAATGACTTCAATCAGCTTATAATTGAAGTAGGCTAGAAACACACAGATCTATCAGTCATCAATTACAATTTGCATATATTCTGCAAAATTATGAATCTGTGCTATGGGGTTAACATATGGGGTTCCTTGTCAAAAGCCCCTGGACAAAAACAGGGCTGTTCATTTAATCCTTACATGGTAGTAAATGTAACGCATTTAACATTATTTAGAAAATCCCAGGTTAAATGTAGACATGTCTAAATATTGGTCCAAATACAGGACCAAATACTGCTATATGAATATTCAATATTTGCCTCATACAATTTATCAGTTCTAAACTTGAAAATAGCTGCAATTAGTGTTACATTAGTTGCTTGATTGAGTGAACAATTGTCATTTTTCAAATAAAATGTCAAACATCACCTAGGCATTTTGACTGTTTCTCACATTTTACAAACAGTTAACCAAAAAATACAAAAAATTAGCTGATCTGTGATCTATGTCATGAATCCAGAGGATATCATTTTCATCTACTGAGTGTAACATATTAGGAATATTTGAGCCCAGTTTGTAAATGGCCAATGTGTTGAGACCAGTCGGTTCTTCACCACTATCAAACACCTCTAAAAAAGTATGAAGCCACATTTGATCCGCAGGATATTTCAAGCATTACTGATTTCACATGTGAAATGTTTTTACCATGTGGGCCTTCACTAGGGCCTCCACACAGAAAGTCCAACTTCAAACTGACATTACGTGTAAGTAGATCATAGGTGAAACATGTTTGTATCACTTAATTCTATAATCAATACAACTCCTCATTTGCAGATAAATATTACAAAGTCACTGGTCACAAGATCATGAGGGTGTATCAAGGACTGCTTAGTTGGCCACTATAAGATCACAATCATGTTTTATACATCTGGAAATGCAACTTGCACAATAGTCTTTACAAACAGTGAATTTAATCAATTCCTTATCAAACTAAATGCAACCGAATGACAAAGTGCTTAAAAATGTCTTGGAACAGCAAATTTCTGCAGAACTCAGAAACTATTCCTAGAAAACACATTTGGCCCGATGTCCAGCAAACTGAAAAGAATTGACTTTTTGTTCATTTCCTGAAAGTTTTTTAATTCACAATATGGGTAATATTTTTCAAGTAAGTCTGATGACAAACTATGATGAACAACTTATCTATTTATCTTTGACAAATTTTGTAACTGCATGAAACCAGTTTCTAGTACTATCAAAGGTCTGTTTTGGGTCTACACTCAAAGAAGCCTTGAGAAGGCTGGTAATGACAATTTTCAATGTACAACTTGCTTGAGGCATGTGGCAAATTCAAGAGCGGAGACAGTCATGCAACAGCTAATGGTTAGGTTTTAATGCTTTAAATGTTAATTTCAAGTTTGGACGTGATGCAATTAGCTAAATGAAGAACACCTCTTTCGTAAAGGGTTCACACAAGATTTGGGTATTAACAGGTTTAATACTGATCACATTATGAACACAACAGACAAGTTGTAAGAAAAAAAAAATTATCTCATGATTCTGATCAAATTTAACTTAGTCCTCTGTGAGAGGTTTTTCAAAAAGAAACCACATTATTCTCCTACAGATATTGGGCAACATTATATGTTGGGCTGCGGTTTTATAGTGCTCAACAATATTTCCTCAGCTATTTTAAACAATGCAGTGGAGAAAAAAATACCTTTGCTCTTATACCCCTTTTCAAAAAGGTAAGACTTTTTTCCCACCATTCTGGTGGCACGATCCCTCAACTGCTTTATGGGGTTAAGCAGTGAACACATGGTAAATTATTCCTGTACTGTATGCTGTAAATTTTAACTTGGCTCTGCAGATCATTGAAGTAGCTTAAAGTTAGCTGCCCAGTCATTTTTGATGGCACTTTAGTATGTACAGACACAAACCTTGATAGTAAATCTTCTAGTAGACTGCAGAACACTAACGGATGACAAAAATAGAAGAAAACTCATGTCATTTCTGTTCTGTTCTGTTCGGTAGAAAGAGTGAGGGGTGGAGAGTGTGTAGTAGGAGAATCTACAACAGATGCTAAAGGAACAAAATAAAGTTGGATGGGGTTTCTTAATAAAAGCTTTGTAAACTGACATGGTCTCTAATCATCAGAGCTCTAAACTGAGGCCTGAAAGAGGAAGAGACGACACAAAAGTGTCTTGTCTTCCTTTTCAATCTAATATTGGTGTGTGTATCTCACAGGAAACTGGGGGTCAAACAGCTAGATTTTTTCCGAGAAGTGAAGCTGTGAAATGAGTCTCCTGTGTGAAACAGCATAATTGGCCTAGTTACATAGCTGTCTTTTATTTTTCTCTGAGCTTTGTTGTAGCTCCCAAAGGGCTGACACATAGTTGACTGTAGACATTTCAACAACAATGTATGAGACACAGTTCCTGTGCTAGCAGCTGATTGGCGTGTTTTGACACAAAGCCTATCGTCTTCCTTCATGCCAATGTTCCCAAACTATTTATTTAAACGTTGTCTAACAAGCTATAAGTTTCACGGGTTAATTAGCACAGGGTGGTAACAGCACTAGCAAACAGATGTGTTGACGATACCCTTGTTCTGTAACATTAATGTCAAGCAGTGTGTATGTTTTAAAGTAGTGCCAGGTAGCCCATGAGGTATAATGCAGAACAAAACACGGGTTTTGTGAATTATGTCTTCAGCCAGCTGACTAGGTTGGCTAACTCACGTTAGCATCGTCAGACCTGCAGCAGGCAAAGATTAGCTAGCTTAGCGATAGTTAGCTAACTAGCAGTCGCCGGGGCTACCGTTAACGGCTAGTTAACGGCTGGTTCACGGTGACCGTCACTAACCTTGTCCATCAGCTTCCAGCATTTCTCTACCGTCTTTTTGTCCACGGCCCCGGGCTGGTGATGGGAGTGGAGGTGGTGATGGTGTGGTTGGAAGGCATCCTTCATCATTCCGATTAGCCCCCCGCCTTTCTTCAGGTTCCCTGCCATATTCGGGTTCGACTAGGGTCGGCCAGAGCGACAGACAGGCGAAGCAGGGCAGGGGTCAGGGGGACCGAACCGTCGCCTGGAGTTAGGTGGACCGGGCGATGGTGATCCGGCACCCCCCGGCGAGGACAGCGCCCGAGTGGCGAATCCAAGCCAGGGTCCGACGGGGGGTAGAGGGAGGGAGGGAGGGATGACTATCGCACAAAGGCTCCCATCAGGGAAGCTAACATCAGCTTGCTGGGTAAATGTCCCGGTTGTGGCTAAAACAAGTCCCTCGGTCCCTCACGCCCAGTGCAAGCCGCTGTGTGCTGCAGCTAGCTGCTCTGTCTCTGCAGGGACCCACGCAGGCTAATTAGCAGAGCGCAGACCTGTCTCTACTCGCCCTCAGCTGGAGGACAATGGCACCGTTTCTCTGCCCAGACGCCCTGACGACTGGAGCGTGTCCTCGCCTTGTGACAACCCCCGATGTCGTTCCTCTTTTGTCGGCAGCAGCTCTTTTCGCCTGTGCTGCGTCTTGACGGGAAGTTCAGTGCCCGTGTGACAGTGTCGGCCGTCCTCTGCGGGCTGCGAGGCTGCGACAGGGAGCGCTCCCGAATGACTTACGAGAGGAAGTTGCACTTTAAACTGCAAAGGCTTTACAGACATCCACGGGAACGGGGGTGAATAAATAATTGCGGAAATTAAACATTGCCCAGCATTTTTCTGCTTCCCCCGTGACGTGTATGTGTGGCCCTTTCCTTTCCTGTATGCCTCCTTCCGTTCCCCCCCTCCCCTCCCGACTCAAAACCCAAACTCCACGCCTTCCCCGTGCGCGTCCACGAGTCATGAATGTGTTTCGGTGCGCGCCTCTGCCTGTGCAGCATTCATAAAACGTCCAAGAGATGCTGAATGCAGCCCTGAATTCCCCCTGTGAGGGCCGGGATCACCCCGACAACAAAAGACGCCTTGGCACGTCTCCCTAAAGTAAAGGATCCAATTACATGGCCCATGTGCATCAGCTAAAAAGGCAACCGTGCCTCAGTCAAGTTGTGATTGGCTGTTATTAAAGTCAATCAACTATCAATCAAGCTGCACTGTTGGTGCCATGAAAACTCACTCAGCAACCAGCGCCCAGCAACAAAGACTCATCCCTATAGACAAGCCTATAGCTTGTGTGTTCAAAGGACTGAGCAGGCACCCTCACAGCAAGCAAACATGCCTCCAAAGAAAAAGACAAAAAAGACCACAAAGAAGAATCCAGAAAAAAGTAATTGTGCTCATGATGTTATTCTTTTTTTTTTAGCTTTTGTGATTTTAAATTTTATTTTATTTTTATTAGAAATATTATTGTTTTGTTATCAAGTGTTTGTTGTTTGGTTGGTTGCAGGTGAAAATGACTTGGAAGCCAAATATAAGCGCAGTATTCTGGATATAGCCATCCTACAGGATCACATCGGTGAGCAGCAATTTCAAATTGAGTGTTTCTAAATAAGGTAGAATATGCTTTTATTTAGAACTAGGCAAACCTACTCTACTGCAGTTCAAAAAGAAACAATTAAAACACTTTATTAATAAAAGGCCTGCACTATAAAGCCTTAGGTAATTAAAAAAGTATCAATAAACTGTGCTTAAATTATTAAATGTCAAAAGTGCTGCTTTTGCAGAAAGTCAACCTTTGTGACTAATGTGTTGTAATTAGTTATAAATAAATACAGATGCTTCAGTATGTAAGCAGCACTTTACTGAGCTTCTTGAGTTGGAGCTAATCCTAATTACTTTATATACTGTTTAGGTTGTTTAGTACAGTGGTTGTACTTAAGTACAGTGCTTGAGTAAATGTAAATGTACAATTACTGTACTGTATTTTATATTACTTACACTGTCAAACTGAGCATAACCTTGAATGCTTAGTTTAAAAAATAAATACACTGTGATAGATCATAGCACATTTCAATTAGCTCCAGCTTGTCCATCTTCTTTGATTGAACATAGTTTTGAAAGGGACTTAATATAAATGAATACAACTAGGTGACCAAGGACCCACTGGTCACTGTAACAGAATTTTAGAAGTCCTCTGCAGATACAGTATGACAGAACCTAATGGAATGATGACCATCTCAGCAAATCATCAATCAGGCCTAGAATGATTAGACAGAAACCACATTTTGTAAAATACAGATGACAGGCTACAATTTGGAAGCATTTAAAGGTTTTTGAGAGCATGAGAAAACTTATAATTGAAAGTATTTGATTGAAATAAAAATAACAAACTAAAAAAAAAATCTACAATATATCAAAATGTAGAAAAAGAGAAAGTCTGAATAAATTTCTGTACTTTCATTTAGATAAGGTTTTGAATGCAGGGCTTTTACTTGTGATGAAGTATTTCTACATTGTTGTGCTTTCAATAGAAATGTAATTTAAGTATTTTTACAAAGTGTAACTGTCAGTCAAACATAAGAAAAAAAAGACCACTTGTATGGACATTCACACATGCATGTGTTTGTGTGGTTACCACAGCCCTACAGTGTGAGTCTATAATAAAGGTCCAGTCTGATAGATCTGACCTGAGGAGACGCATGAGAGACATGGAGCAGAAGCTGCAGCACGAGAGACAAGACCACCGGGACATCAACTCTGGTACTGTACAGACAGGGCATGAATCAACAATTAGTCTCTCTTTTAATATCCTGAGATAAGCGTAGATCCTTTTGGGAATGAGGATGAAGGACATGTTTGCCAAGGTTCAGGTAGGCTAATTTTTAAGGAACAAAAACTCTAATTAGCTGGTGCCTAAGCTGATTGCTGCATTAACCTTACAAAGTGAATCAGCAATGAGGGCTAAGTTTAACCTTGTTGACACAAATGTTATTGTAGACCTGAGTCGCCAGTACAAAACCATGCAAACAGAGCTGACCAAGAAGGTGAAGAGGTTGGAAGAGGAAGTAAGCCAGCTGAAGGGAGAACTTGGTATGAAAACACAAAGTTTATGACTAAAGAAATAAAAACACAGATGTCCCAAGTATTCTGCAAGTTCATTGATAGCATGCTTGTATGCATTTGTCTGCCTAGCCCTGTGTCAGGAAGAACTGAGCAAAGAGAAACTAGAGCGTGAACAGATGGAACATGATAAGGACGCTACCATATCTAACCTCCAACACAAGCTTGAGAACATGGAAACAGACTATGTGAAAGTCTTACATGTGAGTTGCAATACAAGCCAGTTCAAATGAAAATGAATACAAACTGATTTTAAGAAACATCTAAGAACCCACAGACATCTATAGTTTTGAACAAGTATCTTTGAAACTGTATGCACTGTAAATCAACATGTATAAGCATACAAACCAATTTGGATACACTTAATTCCCTCAGCCACCATGTGTCATCTAGTTTTCTTTATGCAGTTTGGTATTTACTACTGTCTGTGAATTGAGATCAGCTGTGTGTGAACTAACTTTGTTTTTGTTCAGCATAAATGATGGTGAGGGAAGAGTAGTTGCATGTGTGCTTGCATGTGTGCCACTGCGTAAACATAAGAGTGTGAAGGACCGGTGTTTGGGTCTTACAGAGCAGTAGGTCCAGCTCATCCATGCACTGCACTCTGAACGACAGGTGACAGGTCAGATTTATTTAGATTTAATTACTGTACAGTCACATTTAGCCATGTCTGTTCAACTGCATTATGGTAAGAAGACAACTTGGCCCATAATGCTGGACCTTTTTTCAGACCATTCAAAGTTTGGGCCACTGGATGTAGAATTTTTCTCTTTGAAAGATTTTTGTTTTTAGAATAACAAGACAATCCTGATAACAACTGCTGTCTGGGTCTTTTTTGATACTACCTCTAACAATTGTCAAAATCATCAATTCACATATCCTACGACGTGGGCTTTTTGTGGATGCAGCAGGGGGTAATCAGGTTTTGTTCTTAAGAAAACTGGTGTCAAACAGAGAGATAACTACAAACTGACATAAGAAGACAGGTCAGTTCCTGCTGCTCCCATACTCATGTGAAGGAGAATATATTTTTTAAACCTGGATTTTAGTGTCAAGGTTTTGTCCAACTAAATCTGCACAGTAGGTTTCAGTAGATTCAGTAGATTCTGTCCCCACTTTGCCTGAAACAGGTTTGCAAAAAATACTCAAGTGTCAGTGTCAGAAGCAGGTATTTAGACATAAAGTTAGTACTCCAATAATTTGTTTGGACGTTCTGACATTAAAGTGCCACAGAGGATTAATCTGCCAGTCAGTCTGGATGCACACCACTGTTTGTGCAAAATGAGATGAGATTTATTATTGGACTGTGCTCAGGAGCTGTTTTAAATGGTGAACTCAAGTTTTCAATGCCCACAATAAACACATACTAAATGTTATTCTTCCCTGTTTGTACATTATATTACTTTAAACCATGACAATATGACTCTGATTATAGAACAGCAGAATTTTATATGAATACATTCTATAGGTAGTGCCAAATTGCCAGACCATAGACAGTACATGCAACATTCAAACATTGTGGAGATCTTCAGAGTTATGTGATCAAACCTAGAGCCCAGTTAGAAATAGGAATTGAATATGTAATATATTCTTTTTTTTCTTTGCCCCTGTAAGACACATGCATCTACACACATCTAATTATGCTTCTTCTCCATCAGCTCACTCCTGAAAGGTGGTTAAGGGTGGGTGGATTATCAGGTTAGACAAACGGGTGATTTAAAGAGAAAAGCTTGCATCTCATTTGTACTCATGTTTTGTGCAGGAGACTCTAGACAGCCTGACCTCCCAGCTGTCTGTGGCAAGAGAGGGATGGGAGGACAAGAGCACAGCCCTTCACCAAACATATAAGGAACTGCTCTCTGAATTTGGCCTGAATGCACTGGACATCTAAAAGACAAGATCCTTACAAATGCAACCAGCTGCTCTTCTCAGTCAGAGACATTTGTTTAACGCTGTATCTAGAGCTTGGTTCTGTTTGATCGGACTCTTTTGGCTCAAATGAATGTGACATCCGTGACAGCACCAATTTACAACTAACAATTTAGTACGTCTAACACATAAACGCATGTAAGTTATCATGGATGTATTGACGAGTTCACTATGTAGTGTCTGTAATGTTGTCTAATGCCCACTAGATGTAGCAAATTACTGTTTGCGGTCAAGGAGATGGTGGCCCATGTGTCTTCAGAGTGTTATATTGTGTATTTAGCATTTTATGCTGTGTGTATAAATAATTTATATTTTTAAAGCTGAATAAAAATCTGTGGCAATTACACACACAAACTAATGAAATTGATGAAACATGGTCTGGACTGAGTGCAGTACTTTTTATAAACAATAGTAAAGACTCGTGATCTTACAACATAGGTATAGTAGCAAAAATGGTGAATACAATGTCTTGGCTGTGTTTCATGCTGTGTCAGTGGATATGAATATGGTAACAGCCAAACAAGCAAAAGGTGAAACTGGCCACTAAACCACAGAGACATAAGACCACTATTTAACTGTAATATTACTAGGCAGCTGTGCTTTTATTTAACACACAACAGCACAAAAAACTCACCAGAAAGGAAAATATAAAAAGTCCACAAAAAGTAATGTTCAATATGAGGTAGACTAACAATAAAAAATGACAAGCGAAAGGCGAAATAACAGTTAATGGTGCAGGAAATATGATTTACAGTAGCTGCCCAACATCAATAAACCCATAGTTCCCCGAGGGAAGCCAGATGAACAGATTTTACTTCCAAGGCTGTCATTTCTGTGTCTTTTTCATGGCCCAGTGTGGTTTATTTTAGCCTCTCATCTGTGAGGTAATGAATCATTTATCCAGGGATTAAGATAATTCTGTGCTCTAACGACCAATTAACAGAGGAACTCAAGAGGCCTTTATCAGAAAACCAATATTTTCTCCTAAAACACAAAGAGTTGTTGCCTTCAGGGGGTATGTGTTTTCTATTTGTGAAGGGTTTAATATGGCTGACTGCAGTCATCTCTGTACTCAGAAGGAATTAAGAATAGTTTACCTGTTAGTGCAGGAATACATACTTTATTTTTTATTAACAAAACTAAATAATTAGAATAAAATAATTAGAATTAAATAAAAATGACCAGGATAGCAATACAAGACTCCATTACTCCATTAGTAAACGTCTTGCATTCAGTATCTAATTATTATCGGCCAAATGTACAAAAAGATAGCTTACATACTTGTTCTGTAAAAATGTCCCTGACACTGATTTATTTTTATATATGATGTTATAAAATCTATAGTGATGCATCAGTATGCATAATTCACTTGTTGTACCTTGTCAAGCTGGAGCTAATTTTAACTACTTTATATACGGTTATGAAGGTATTTCATTCCAGTGCTGCCTAACCAAGTGTGTGCGAGATGATTAATGGTAGAGGAACGATAAAACAAAGTACTGTTACATCCATTCATTATCTGTACCTGAACTTTTCCTATCCAGGGTCACAGGGTGGTCTGGAGCCAATCCCAGCTGACATTGGACGAGAGGCACAGACTGCAAATAAAGTTTTGACACATGGAGGCAGACAACCAGTCACACGCACATTCACTCCTATAGGTAATTTAGAGTTACCAATTAACCTAACCTTCATGTGTTTGGACTGTGACAGGAATATGGAGTATCTGGAAAATCCCCACACAGACCTGTGGAGAACATGCAAATTCCACATAGAAAGGCCCCAGGTCGCCCAAGGCTGAAAGCCAGAACCTTCTAACCAGTGCAGCCTAGAGAAGAAATGGCATCAAAGACATGTGACACGTTACAAGGCCCAAATTAAACATTGCTTTTATGTAAGGAGTAACAAGCAAAACGGAACCACTCTTAAGCTTCAACAATGAAATTTATATACATATTTGTTCATGAAAAGATATTAATCTGAAAATGAACTAGCTGTGAAGTAAATGTCATGATGAATTAAAAAAGCACAATAGTTCCATCTGAAATACTATCAAGTAGAAGTATAAAGTAACTTGAACTGCCACTTCTGGCAGTGAATATATATGAGTACATATGTTTATATCCATTTTTTCTATAACTTTTAACTAGTGGAAAAAGAAATACTGTTTAATTCATGGTACACATAATTAATGAGCTTTAATTTGAAAAGCCTGTTAAATGTTTTTCTTATCAAAGCATGTAGTCAGAGACAATAATAATATTCTGCTGAGAAGTGCAGTCAGTGCCAATATTTAACATAACCATGTATGGTGACTGGTCTAAAACTCTAAAAAAAAAAAATCAATACCTGGCTTTGTTTTTCATTACCCAACTGACAAATTTACACAATGACAAACTGGCTGTTTTCATTTTTCTGGTGAATCCCTCACAATGAGTGCTGTCTGTTGCTGGCTTCCACTGGAATTTGACTTGGCTGTGTTCTGTGTTCATTGGGCTTTTGGCTAATGATCCAAAGAGATGGCCTCCAGCTGATGAATCAAGATGCTCACTGTATGATTTCCCATGGAGGCAAGCACAGGAGAGCAATCCCAAACAGCTACACCCACGCATACACACGCTCACTCTACTCCCACCCACACGTACACACTCATGCGCACTCGACTAGGTAATCAGTCCTTTCCCATCTGTTGGCCATCGATCAAGGCTGGACTGAATAGTCAGGGAATGAAACTCAAAGTAAATGAAGCTCCATTTTATTTCTCTGAAAGACAAACAATGTCAAGATGTTTTGGTCAATATGTTCAGCAACAACTGTCAGTGAACAAAAGGCTGTATAACAGCGTTGACAGTATCTCACCTTGGAGAGAATTCTTGCACTCTAAACACCCTTTCTTTGACCACACATCAACAACAACAACAACAAGCGTTTTGCAATTAATTGCCAGCAAATCAATATGAAAGCTCTGACTTAAAAATGTGCACAAGTCTCACTATGAAATAGGTTTCCACAGATGTCATGTCATGTCAATTGGTTTTCTTGGATGTGGTGCTTGTTAGTGGCAGTTATGGGGTGTATGTGGACATAAACACTTTTATGCAGTTGTTTGATAGAGGGTTGCAGTATTGGCAGTACAAATAGGATAAATAGATTTAACAATTGCTCTTACAAAGCAATAAAATCAGACTCATTCCAGAGTTACTGACCCACAGTTCTCTAAAAAAAATGTCTAAATATCCCAGGGTCCGAGTTTTGGTTTACTAGATACAGGACATGGAACTTGCGATGCTTCAAAATAGGAAGTTTTATCTGAGCAAAATTTAAATCACAAAATAGAAAAAAGAAAAAAAAAGAAACAGTCAAAAACAAAATTTACTGACATGGAATGGCCTAATAAAAAAAGTGTATGGGATGTGAGCTGTTAGCGTGGCAAACTGCATTAGATTCATTACGCTATAAATCCTAAATCCTTGCTGAGTAACAATCAACTACAGGGACATTGGTATTGCTATGTGCTACAACTGGGTAAGCTTGAGGAGTGAAGTGGATTTTCACACACCTCTGCAGGCACTCAGTGCACATCACGGGCTCCATAAATCCAACAGCAGCTAGGCCATGGTGGTTAGAGATGCACTTAATTTATGGAGCTGGACCACCAGAGGCAGAAGGAGAAGCCTGAGCACAATGAAATAAAACTTTGACACAGCAGTAACATACAGGTGGCAGTGGCTGCTTACGTGCGTGTGTGTGACTTTTCCAAGAGCTACTGTACTGTATGGGAGTGTGGATGCAGGTTGGTAAAGCACTGAAAAACATGCCATCTCTATGGGGGGGAATGGAAAAGAGTGAGTGACAGGTACTCGACAGGAGAGAGAGGGACAGTCTGAATTAAACCAGAAATCAGATACACGGTGTTTACTCACTATCCTGAGGAAAGAGAAATATCCACTGAAAATCACAGTGAGAGATGGACTACAGGTGAGCAGGTGCATATAATGCAAGTAAGTTGTTAAGCCAATTTGCCTTCATTAGACTTCCCACTCACACAAGAGCCTCAGCTGTTCAAAAGATTCACAAGTGTGCAGATGTTAACTCAGTTATGGAAGAGAAACGAGATAGACGCATCAGTTCTTTCCGGTTCACTCAACAATTGTCATGTTCACTCTGCTAGAAACCCATATATCCTGATACTGCTTCTCTGCATGTGTGTCACAACCAAACAGGTGCAGTGCCTGAATATATCTGTATGCTGAATAATAAATCTAGAAAAACAAAGTGCAGAGGCTGTTTAAGATGACTGATTTAAACAGACCTGAAGGTCAAAAACATCCAAGTAAAGAAGAAGCAAACCCAGAACCCCACAGAATGGTGGTTGTCTTAAGAAATGTATTTATAATGGAATAAAAATGTCAACATAGGAAAATAAAGCATATAAAATATTGCAGCCAAACCCTGCCATTTTTCTCAGTGGTCTCCCAGCAAAGGTTGCCTGGTGTTTCAGTGGGATTTGTTTTAATTCTTACTCTACTGCTCTTCATGCCTTCAAGGTAATTGGCAATCTCATTCCAACTACGCTTGATTTAGCACCGCTGTAAATGTTTTTAGCGTTTAAAAAGTTAGAGTGCAGCAAGTGCCTTCTTACTCTCATGAGATTCTAAGTGACATTCAGCAAATGGATAGAAACTTCTTTTATAAAACTGGTAATGAAATGTGAGTCTGTTTTTTTTTCTTTGCTATTTGCATTGCAATTTGTCATTTACATTATTATATAAAGAAATATAGAAAGGTTACATTAATGGTTTGTGAACAGTTTTCTATCAATTATGTTCACAGCCTGTGAATGTGTCCATAGTGTGAGTATATCTAAATGCCATATTGTGTCCATATAAACAATTATACACATGTATCTCTGTTCTACAAATATAACCAACTTCAAGTGACAGTTACTCCTGCAAAAAAAAAAAACAACAAAAAAACCCCCCCAAAACAAAACACTTTGGACCATTACTGGGGTCCCTGTTGGTCAGCCTATATTTACATGCCTTCTGGCGGACAATAATAGTTCATCACTTGTAGATTAGATGCACTGGCACCATTGGCTCATCAGCAGATGATAACATAATACATCTGTGATTCCTATTCTTTTATGTATGGTGTCAAATCAAGCAGATTCAATGCTGTTTCAGATACAGACGTGTTCCTGTTGAAGTTCGGATGCACTACAGAACTGAGTTACAATACCATCTGAATTTCTAAAACACTTTTCCACAACTGATTAAACTGACATTCAAGAGGTAGAAAAAAGAAATAGAAATTCCCGCTCATTTGTGATTGTGTGGTTGTGCTAATACTCCTGTTCACCCAAGGTCTGTCAGTGGTGGATGCACCACAATATCACAAGCACAGGAGCCTAATAATTGTGGAGGCAGTCTGGGTGAAACCATGTCTTTTCATATGCTTGTTAGTGCACATATGAAGTATTAAAAGAAAGGACAGAATGGTTCGACACCAAGGTGAATGCCAGTGTGACCACACACGAGAGGGTCAAAATTATTGTTATTTCTAACTTTAGACACAGGACAAATGGACACGTCCTTTAAACAATCACTCTTTAAAAGAGCATATGCACAGAAATGACAAGCAGCAGATGAAAATGTCAGCGATAAAAAGTGAATATGGCTAATAAAAGTACAAGAGAGTCAGAGATACCTTCAAGCTGAGTTGAGTTGGTGGCCTAGTTATGAGAGATGGTGACTGACAGAACCTGATGGGCAGGTTTAAAATGATGGACACATCAGAGATAAGCAGGAAGAAGTAAAGACAGGTGGAAGACTGCTGATCCCCACTGTGCAACAGTCAGGCTACCACACAGTAACACCTTCAAATGAGTCGCAGCACTGAGGAAACACTAAGTCCCGTGTCACAGTCAGAAACTAAGTGGATCTTAAGACTCTTGTTGGTGGTGGTTTGTTCTCATTGTTTCACTTTTGAAGGTATGGTTGATATAATGCAAATGAAGACAAAATTTCTTTTCAGAAATACAACCAAACCGAATCGATGCATTTCAAATACTGACTGAAAAATCAGAATCACTAAACCATATCATTTTAACTTCAATTAATTTGATTCTACTAATTTGAGTAATCACCCAAATTGACCTGATGAACTGCCTGAATCAATATTCAGTGCATTAAAAATCAATCTCCTAGGGACCCGATTCATGTATTTCAGGTTTGGGTTGGATTTTGGGAAAGAAGAATGAAAATGTCAAGAGAGCATCTAGGCTGGTGTGAACTGAAATCCTCCTTGAAGCACAGTGTAAAACATCACTTTCAATAAAGGTTTAAGTGCCTTGACATTTAAAATAACTCAAGTCAACTGCTGATATTTAAAAAAAAAAAAACCCTTGTACTTTACCAGGGACTTCGTGTTTTTGGTTGGTTCTGATATATGCTGGGTTTCATTCTTACACCTCCTTCATGAGTCATGCATCATTCTTAAATATGTGTGACTTCTCATGTCTTACAGAGAGCACATAGTGTGCAGGAAACTATATATTTTAAGTGAGCAATCCTAAAGAGGGCAGGTGTTGATGATAAATGTGTCACGGATGTGGGACAGATGGAGGAGAAAGTAACATCAACACTCAGAGGACGAAGGAAATAAACAGATGTTTTCATGAATGTGTGTTTGTATGTGTGTAGCCATCATGTTTCAAACAGGTATTTAAAACCGGAAATCATTCTCTCAGCTACTCAGTCACCACTTTTGCAATTAATCACCTGACAATAACTCTTGACATGCAGTCGCTGTCTTTCAGAGATACCAACAGTTAAAACATTTTTTAATAGAGTATCACTACTATAAAAGAAGTCCATGTGTCTGTATGCCTCTCTATGGTTTGTGGGTTCAGATGACTTTCTGATCTCCTCAAGGCTGTGGTGCTTTCTTTAGCCACAAGATAATACTCATGGTTTTTGGCACTTTCAAAATAAAAAGATTTGAAGGATGACCTTGCATTTGTCTGTTCATCTTTGCAGCTCTCCAGAGGCAATATATGTTCATACAGTAAATTGGCAGATAAAAAAGAAACTTGTTTGAAGTTTTTTTTTTTAAGAACAATAGAATAACAATATTCAGTACTGATAATCCAACAGAGGACAGAAATAATTTAAAAAGAAAAAAAGAAACAGCACAATGATAAATGACTGAAAATACTGCATAGTACAAATGCCCCATAGCAGTTTTTTCCCCATCCTGTTTTACACAGTACAGAGGGCCAACAGGGACAGACCACAACAAGAAAGACTCATCAGTTTTTCCTATGACCAAAAAAAAAAAATCACCCAAAGAAATTCCAAAAACTGACTGCTGGCTGTTGCCTCAAGGACAAAACAAAGTTCACAGCATTGTCCTGCCCTTTAAGACCAAGCTCCGAATGGCTGTATCAAAATCCTATGAGATCTTTGATCCCTGGGAAGTAGAGGTGGCAGCTGGGAAAGCCAGCCCTGTTGCAGCCACTGGCCATTATTCAGGTTCACTGCTATTTGTGGTCTTGTCCCATTCTATGCTCTCCTCACTGTGTGTGGGTGATGGGAGGGCCCCAGTGGCCCCTGCAGGACGCATCCTTAGTCCCTGGAAACGTCGGCACTCAGGGCATATACGGATGTGGCTGCATCCTCTCGCAACCATCGCAGCCTCCTGTGCCAGTCTGTGGGAGAGGGGTTCAGGCAGCCCAGTGCCCCCGCACAGCTTGCCGTTGCTGAGGCTGACTGCGGCTGCTCGTGCCCGGCGCTCCTCCAGTGGCAAAGGTCGTGGCCGCACCATTGAGGCCGCCCGCCGGCGTCTCACCTGCAGACTGTCACGACACAGGACGATCCCCTGGAGCTCCCGCAACATCTCCTCACAAACTGACTGCTGCAAACACACACACAGGGAGATGAAGACAGGGGAGAGGGGGATAAGAGAGGAAGAGAGAGGGAGAGAGGCCAGACAACTCACTGACTGAATGACTGATGAACATCACAGACACATACATGTGCATTTCATGGTTTCATGGTTATATTTGTAATCCGTGAACAGTGGGAGCAACAGAGAGATGGCTGGTGTAAACTGAAAAACCCGCAGTAAAAATAAACACATATATTACACGTGAAACTATATACACTATTCAGACACACACAGACATGTAACACACACATTTTATCTCCTTGGCTGTTGATCAAGTGCTCCACTGGGTACGTTAACTCAAAAAACTACAATAACAGACACGATACTGTAGCTCAAGTGCGAGGCAGGAGAGGCTATTTATCAATCCACACATGCTGCACATGAACACAGTAACAACTACACACATAGACACACAGGCGTAGAGATACACACACACACAAACACAGGGTTTTACAAGTTAGAATGAAACAATCTTTTCTGCTCAAAATAAGGAATCACATGAGTAGGGTTTTGACTTTCACATTCTGAATGTTTATTGAATTAAAGTCACAGTGTGGAGTCCATGTGAGAAGACAAATATCAAATGTCTTTTCAAGGAATGAGAACAGAAATAATCAACAACACTGCATGCACATCTTTCTCTACTCTATTACTCGACCATTTTTTGTTAATGCTGCTTGAAGAGTAGCGCAGCAGAGCTACTTCACTAACAAAAGTAAAAATTTTCAGGATTTTTTTTTTTTTTTTTTTTCGGACTTTGTCCTCTACAAACAGCAGGAGTCCAGTGACCTCACTCCAGATGAAGTTGAAATATATATGTATCTGATAATATATTTATTCATTTATAGCACAGCTTTAGGAGTATAATAAACATCTAATATCAGTGTAAATAAAACTTTTATTTATAGCTGTTTTTCTTTCTAATAGAAATATTTCATTTAAAAACTATTCTACTTCCCTTGATGGTCACTTATTTATGCAAACTTCTGATTGATGGCCACAACTAGTCTATTAACGTCCAGCATTTATATCCGAATCTAACGAATGACTTCTGGTATCTGACAGCTGGGTTTTGAGTGAAGATGTGCACACACTGCCAGTTATCTTTTTAACTAAAAAGATTATTGGATTAAGGCTAAAATTAAACAACCACAATTATTTTTACTAAGAAAATCTCAGTGGCAACAGGCTGTAAGTATGTATTCACCACCAATAAGACTGAACTACATTCAGTATTCTATATATGCGCATTATTTTTTGTTTCATATAGATATGTCTGAATCTTCTACTGCTTACATACAAAAAGAACATCATCCATATATGCATGTACTCTGACTGAGGTATAACTGAGGTATATCTTTGGTTTTGTGCTGATTATGTCTCATAAGCTGCACAGAGGAAGGTCGAATGTCAAGTGGAACCCAGAGGAAGTGGAAGACTCTTGCTACACCTCCTGTCAAAGCTGTGTTCACTGGGTAAGCCTAGCAGCTCTGTGAGGGTGAGGGAGCCAGGGAGGGGAGAGGGAGACAAAGCAGATGCAGGTTAGATAACCCTCTCTCACCTCATTTCCGGGTGTCTGCCTTAACATCCAGACAAACTCCAGCACTGCCATGAAGATGGCCACCAGCAGGCCACACACCAGCACCACGAAGATGCCGCCGATATTCTCCATACCTAAACCTGGAGTAGAAGGCAGAAATGATAGGAAGAAAAAAAAATTAGCCAAAATACAGTTGCAAACATTAATCTCTAAAACTACAGTAGAGCTTGAAGAACAAGTCAGATGAGGATTAACCAGAGACAAACCTTTGGCACGATGGTCCTCCTCTTTTGGACACTTGCCTCCATCCCACCACTTCCTCTTGAGGATCTCCAAACGATTGTCCTCCTGTAGTTTGAGGATGGCCAGGTCAAACTCATCACGGTACACAGACCCTAGAGGGAAGACAGCAGCAAAAACTGTCCCATGAAGGTGTGTCAAGCTGGATTCAACCATCATACTTTACCTCCGGAAGAAATCTGCTTGTTTCAAATGCCAAACGCAAGCCAAGTGACGTTTTTATGAGTTTTTCTTCTTATTTAATGTGGTGAAAGTGAAACTATGCCACTCCATTGGGAGACTTTGTTTTAACAAAATAAGATTTCAAAAAGATTAAAGGGCTTACTTTGATTTTCCCATGTTCTACAGGTCACATCACAGCATGCAGTGTGGCATATCATCCACCAAAAAGTGGAGTTTACTATCCTTTAGGCATCAAAGGCATCGAAATTAATCTTGTTTACTTTAAGGTGTGTTTTTCTCACAGTCTGCAGTTTGACTCAGCCTGAGATCAAAGCGTAAGTAAACCCTGTGTTTATACTCTTAGAGCAGCAAGTAAGTTGTACACAACAATATTTCAAATTCCCGTTCTCTCGTCCTAACTTCGCACATCACAGCACGGAAACAAGCACCGTTAAAGTCTAGCTATAAATCTTTTAGTTTCACACTTTTTGCATCATTTCTTCTTGTGATAATAACTAATGGTTTGTCTTTGCTGAGGCTTTACTTTTCAATTTAACTCTCCATTGTGATGATTACGGTGTGTCCTCCAACTAACGCCCCTGCTCCTCATTCCCTCCTCTTAACTTCAACATGAAGATACAGTGTATTTAAGCAAACGCATCAGCTTTTGTCCTCTGATGACTTTATTTTACACTGAACTTCCTTTCACCATCAATGCTGCTGTTATTCATCAAGTCTCCAACCTGTGCGAGTAAACTTTTAAATCTTCTAATTCTTCATCACATCCTCCTTCACTTACCCAGTGGCATGCCGATGCCGTAGCCCTTGGTGTCCAGCAGTCCTCCAATCTGAGTCAGGTTGCAATTCCTCTGGCGGTAGTACTCATTCATGGTGCTCTCTAGCAAGTAGGCATAGTTGGAGTTGAGGACACGGGCGATCCCCTCCTCCGTGCTCTTCACAAACACACTGGGCTGCTTAGAGTGCATGAAGTTCCACATACGCTGGTAGGTTTGGTAGCGAGAGTTCTGCAAACAGGTGAGATACAATCAGGAGAAACAGTCAGATGTGGTAGACAGTAAACAAAAGCCTATCAGCACAGGTAGAGATTGGTTTTCATTTTTCTTTTTCATTTTCTCTAACTGATAGATAAATTCTCTGAGAGCAGTGCTGCTGTTAAATGTGAATGTGTTTTTTCCCTTTTTCTTCAGCACACCCTTTTTTCCTATTTGAGTAGCTTCCAAGTCTGGTACTGAAACTTCACTTAACATCCCCACCTGTCCTCCACTTTCTCTTGACCTGTCTTACTGAGTTATTCAAGACCAAGCATATATAAAAGCTCTTCTTCCTCTCAACAGAATTATCCTTCACTGCCACCCTGTAACATTCTTTCCCTGTTTCTCACTTTCTCTCTCTCTCTATCTCTCGCTTTCCAAGGTCAAATCTTGAGAGGATAAAATGGGACAGTGAGTGTGTGTGTGTTTGTGTCTCTTGCAGGGACTCGGGCAGTGCCCCATCTCCCAGGGGAGAGGGATATTGAAGGGTTGTGGTGAGAAATGGACAGAAAACAGATAAAACCTGTAGTTAGAGGCGGAAGACAGGAAGGACAGAAAGGTGATGAGGAGGACAATTGATAGCCCATAGATCACTGCAGCCTCTTAGGTTCGTTAATGTGTGTGGTAGTGAGTATAAACAGTGTATCATGCATTATATGTGTACCCTCTCACCTGGAAGAATGTCATTGTGGATCCTCCATGCATGGTGCCGTACTCTATCGCTGTCTGATCTGCGAGGTCGTCTACTGACTCTATAGGCACCTCCATCCTCTGAACTGTTAGGAAGGCAGCCAGGTTGGCTGTGTAGGATGAGATGATGATTAATGTGAAGGCCCACCTGCGGAGGAGCGACAGAGGACAAGAACATATGTATTCGCCTATAAAATATGCAAATTGACAAGTTAGTGTACAAAGACAGACTGCCTGGATGAAAGTAAAGGAGGATTAAAATAACTGCGCACCTGTGAGAAAGCACTGCTGGATTTTCAGTAGATGGCAGGGTAGATGGATGAATGGGTGGGTGTGCATGGGTAAAGGTGACAATGCTCAGTTTGAATGAAAGGAAGTGAGGTCATAGTTGCAGAGGCAGACGTACACGGACAGAATGTTTTCCATAAGTACTAATGTCATTATAAGCTCATCTTGAACTCTGATGTCCCAGGTATCTGGAATGTAGCTTCAAGATCCCATCAGAGGTGAAATACATTCTGTGATGGAGCCACAGGCACAAATTCAAAACACAACAGAACTGAATGGGTGAGCTTCACAGCTGAAAACATGCAAGTGCATTCATGTTTGTGTGTCTCTGTCGCCGATACTAACCACACTCCACTGACACAACGTGTGGACAGGGCTCTGGGAGCAATGGTGGACCCTTGCTGCATGAAGCCTCCAACTGGGAACCAGAAGCTGTTGCCAAGTGAGTACTGGTTGATCAGCAGGTTACAGCGACCCTTTAGACAGGGGTGAGGATTGTACCACTCATAAGGTGTCAGTCTAGAGGGAAAGACACAAAGGGTTTAGAGCACAAAAAGAGACACAGGAGCTATACAGGCAACAATAGTGGGAATAAAAGATGGATTAACTTTTCACTCAAGAGCAAAACTCAAGAGACAGGGATTGAGCGAAATGGAGAAAGAAAATGGAGTGAAAGACAAGGAAAAACAACTTTGACTGTCAATGGTGCACAAAGTCACCTTGGCTCTCTAGAGAAAGAACCAATGTGCTTTTTATTCCCCATGCCTGCTTAAATAGTGAGACTGAAAGCTTTGTAACTGGTATGTTCAGTTGGCGATGTGCAAAGTTAAAGTTATGTGACAAGTGACAACTCTGTTAGATTGTGGGGAAAAAAGTTTTATCTCAGTCTTAAAAATTGGGTATAATTTCCATCAGATCTGCTGAAATTAACAACAAAAAAAAAGTTTTCTTTAAAAGTTGCAATGAAAAAAAAAAAACAACCAAAAAACACAACTTTACATCTTGATACAATACAACAGGTGCTTACTGTATGTGTAAACTGAAATACTGTAATCATCCCTCCTGTTTACACTGGATGTAAAAATATACAGCCCTAAGTCAAGTGGATAGCTTCCAAAGTTTCAGTGCTAAATGACCATCTGCCTCATTCAGATTACTGAAGCCTCTGCTGCTTCTCCAGCTGATCTTTGAAGGGCATTTTGGCACAAAAAGATGGCTTTAGATGTTATTACTTGACTTTGCCACATTAAGAATCGGTCTCTGTGGCCAGGTACTCTTTGAAAGGAAAAACCATTGCAATAACTCATACTGTAACTTTGCCAATTTCAGCATCTGAGTAATGTTTTTGGACATAAAATGAATAAATGCAATCCTTAAATTTATGAGCCAGTATGATTGTAGGGGAAATATTCTTAGCGAACTTCAGCAAAAATGGAAAGTGCATATCATTCATATAATTATCATTGACTCAACTTTTAGAGATGCGGTTCATATGGCAAATAGTTTATATCACACACAGAAGGCTGACAAATTGATTTCAGATGGTTATATTAGATCTATTATTTTCAGTTTTGGTAAAGTGCGTTGTAAGATAGTATGCCATTTAAAATGTTTCAGAAATGTAAACAATTAAATTTTGTTGTGCTGGAACAGCAGTTGTGCTGTGCCAGGCCTGTCCAGCAGGTGTCAGTGTGATACTGGAGACCCACCGCTGGGAGGAGAACATCTTTTTTACTGTGATGTGGAAGAACAACCAGAGAAACTGAAGAAAAGCAAGAGAACAGACACCTGTTTCCTGTTACTATAACCCCCAAACAAACCTCTTTTATGGTTTTACTCTCTGTACTCTATCCCTTTGTTCATCTCACTTTCTTTTCTGCCTTTCACTCTCATCTTTACAGAGCATATTTTACTGGTGAGCTCTTTTACCTGGCTACCAGAAAGAGGACACAGCTAACAGCCAAGTAGGCCAGAAGCATGAAGAGCCAGACTCCAGGGGAGAAGGGATCTAGGAAAGAGAAGTAGCCCGGCCTCCGTCCCTGAAACACACAAACACAGTACAGAGTTAAAATCATTAAAGTCTGCTCAGGCTAAGTAACCATTTGATCCAATGTTCAAATCACATGAGCCAACAAAACAAGGGCTTACGCTAAGCAAGAAGGTGAGAGGTTAAACATTTACTTGCAGTGGGAAAGACCATCTAATTAGTCTGTGAAAAACGTCTAAGTTTTTAATATCACCTCTATAAGTAAATGCCAAGTGTAATTAAAAATCAATGTTGCTGAATTTCAATGTTGATACATTTGCCTGAGGCCCAGTTTGGTCTGTGTGATTTGGAAAAGGTGGAAAAAGGTGACAGGGACTGTAAACAAAGGGATTTTGATGTGATAAGCATAGATTGTCCTGTCCTAAACTGATAGCATTATGATTATATAAATCTCATTTGCATGTAAACAATCAGATCAACATTGTATGAAAGCACAAACTCAGTCTCCCATGAATTGTCAACAGAGTGGCACAGAGCTGTATATTGATACAACATCACAGATAAGAGATGTTATTTCCCAGATTCTGGCACTAAAAAAAAAAAAACTGAATTAATAACCCAATCAACCATTTCCTGCAATCTAGCATGCTTTTATTATGAAATTGTGTCAGATAATCTATAATACTTGGCCCAATCAAAAAGAGCAATTTAAAAGAGATAAAAGAAAACAGCCACTATTGGCACTAAAAAGATTGTATGTATAAGAGAGAAGGTCCAGTAAACACTTTACCATCACAGTTAAATTAAACAGAAATTCATTCCTGTGACCTATGCTTGACACTATAGTATAGCTGGGAGCACAGCGTCCCCGCTTGGTGGAAAAAAAATAGAAAGATTTACGGTTTTGGTCTGAACAGAAAGGCTAGCTTGCTGAAGCAGCTATGGGCTGTTGTATGTATAGGTTTGTATCAGTCAGCATTGGTACAGGAGATAATGTAGCTGAAATAAGGTTGGCAGCTAGTAGACCAGCGGGAATACAGGGGCTAAGTCCTAATGTTTCATTATCTAGCACCAACAGCTATTGTCCTCTAAATGACACCGATTACTGGTGAACCAGCGCCAAGTGTCAGAGTGATTGTGTGTGCTTATTTATGTGTGTTTGTACGTGCTCATATTTTGTATGTTTAGCATATAGCCTGGCTGACCAAACATCAACTAGAAAATATTAGCTATTTACAGACAGATGCACTTCCACCATCTGTTAATGGCTATGAAATGGAGGTGGTTGTGAGGGCCTGCAGGACAGTTACATAACAGAGGTGATCAAACAACCAACTGTGCAAGTGTTGTCATGAGACGGATGCACTCAATCGTAAAAATTCCTTATCTTCCATTTCTGCATCAACAGGCAGCGCCATGGAGCCTACCTGAACAAGCCCAAATGTGTTTATGTGCCAAAATGCTCAATTAGGTACTCCTAGAGGAGATCACACATGCCAAAACATGGCAGTATTACATTTCTGAGGCCCTCAAAAATTACATTTGCAAAAAGAAGATGAAATTATTTTGGCGGGCATTTGTGATGATAAATGAACCCCCATTTAGACTTGTGCAGAGATGAAAATTCATTAATGTATTTGTAATTATTTGCATATTAGCATGACTGAGTAAAGTAGGAGTGATTCAAAAAGAGGAGAGTGAGATTCAGTATCATTTTTAGCATTTTAGCCTGCCAGTCTTAATGTCTGTCAGTCTACCTGTAGGGTAATTTCACCTACCATTTCATGGAAAGTCATAGGCCACATCAAATCTGAGTTGTCTCGGCTGCAAACTGGCTAACTGAAAACCTGTCTCCAGCTTGGGCAGTGGGAGATGATCTCACTGTGGCACTAGTGTCTGTCAATTTATTCCCACTCCAAATAAGGCGTATCATCATATCACACTCCAACCTCTCACCCACTTTCCTTCCTAGGACAAAGAGACTGTCTGAATCTATGTTTAATTTAGTCTCATGGTCCATCTCTCACAGACCAAATTCTCCTGGGTGTAGAGTCTGCACTGCAACCTCACATCCATCGTAGGCTTGTATATACAAGGTCAGCTCAACCCTGTGATCTAACTTCCTTGTGCAGGACGTATCACTGCCAGGGGGCTTTTTTTAGTTATGTTACATTATTGGTTACATATATGGTTTATAAATCCACAGATATGAACATTACACTAACAGCGTAATGAGTTTTCCGGGTCCAAAATGGCATAGCATTTATCCTCTACACCATGTCAGAGAAAGACAGTCCTATTGTAATTGGTGCATGCTGAACAAGCGTTTTGTTAAGTGCTTGGCCCGCTTGTCCACATCTTAAGCTCCCACCAAGGTGCTATTATTAAGACAAAGAAAGCTGCTGAGATGGATGAATCCCATGCTAACAGATGGTGGAGAAGTGATGGTGCAGGACAGCAGATCAGGAAAAGAAAAAGGTAGGAGAGACAAAGATCACACAGACAACAGAAAAACAGTAGGAGTTGTGCTGCTGAGAAATCTCGACTCTGGCGCTGTAATATGTGTGCTTTAGGACTCAGAGACAACTTTTTGTTTTCAAGAGTTGAAGGAGAAATTATCCATGTTGAGGCTGCTGCAGACACACTAATGAGCACATGGAGATTCAGATAGGCTAAATGGGAACTACATAAAATGTATTAAAAATCTGTGCATGTTTCCAAAACGACAGGACATTTTCTCTAGAAGCGTTTAGTATGCATGTATGAGCTCCAAAAAGAACAGGCCTAATTAATCTCCTTTGAATGATCATCCTGTGAGAATAGAGAACATTGTTGTGCTTACAATGACATCTGCCATAGTGTAATGTGTTTAAAACCTGCAATGTTTTAAATTAAGAAGAGATCAAATGATTGTGTGAGTGTGAATGTGCAAGGTGAGAAGGATCACTTGTAGAGATGACACAACTGATAATTATCATCTGACTCTGCAGTTGATCTCAGCTCTAGACAGCGTTTTAGTCCCTTTCAGCTTATTACTGTGCTGATTCACTCTCATTGCCCTTACCAGCCTCATTTCCACTCCTGCTCTGTACACCGCCTGTCCGGCACCAAACAGGAGACATTGCTCTGTATCTGCTCGATGAGTAAAGAGAAAACTATTTGCTAACATCTTAGCGACAACAACTTTATAACAGTGATGAAGCGCAAGTGTTCAGCTTAAAGCTTGTTGTGCTTTGTTACAGATTCCTAGCATAACTAAAGCTTATTTTAGCAGAGGTGGCCCATAGGACAAGCTGACTGACTTCTGGTTCCTTTGATGTAAGGAAATTATGAAACGGTGCATCTGTCCTTCACTGCTCATCTCTGATTCATCTCTCAACAGAGGACACATTTATAAACAGCATGAATTTTATTTAGCAATTCATAAATTATCAGTGACGGAATGACTTAAGATAGCAATTAAAAAAAAAAAAAAAACAGTCAGTACCTCTGAGTTCATCCACTTTGCCTAGGATTATTGTTTAAACCGTGATAACACACAGGGGGTCTGCTCTCTCTTGATTTTAGAAGGTGAGTCTCTGTATGCAAGACAGTCTGTCAGTAGTTGTGTGTTTGTGTGGGTGCTTGTGTTTCAAAGCTTGTCAGCAGCTGTCTGTGCTGTCAGTCATCTGCAGCAGGGTAGACACAGTACGTGCTTCAGCAATCTATTGCACAGGAAGAGCCAGTGTTGAAAGCAAAGGCGGCAGGTAGCTGACTTCACAGCTAATCTGGTAGTACTCTTTGTGGTAAATATACTGTACACTTGGAAGAGACAGAAGCCCCCAAATCTATGGCAGAGTGACCTAACAATAGTTACCTTGGCATATGAGATATTAAAAGTAAACATGCTCCCATTAACAGATTTGAGAACAGTACAAGCAACAAATGTGAGTATGAGACTGCATTATAGCCACAGGTTGCTCTGGCTCCTCGCACATAAACATTTGCTGTCATGTTTAAATTATTTTTATTAGCAGCAGGGGAATTACTTTATAGAGGTTTATTGTCACGTTAAGATGATAAGAAGGCACAAGGCAAATGAAAGGATGGAAGAAAATGCAGATGTGGTACAGAGAGGATGAAACATCCTTTATGACCCTTTTTATGAATGCATCTCAACAAACAGCAACAACAATAGTGAGGAACTGCTGCCTACAATAGTTCTTTCTTCATCTTAGCATGCAGATGAAGAGCTCATTCATTTTACCTTGCACTGCCCTTGTTCTCTTTTCACTGTCCTTCTTCATTCTCTCTCCTCTCTCCCTCTGGCTCTCTCTGGGGATTGCCTGTATGCCAGGAGGGTGGCTGAAGGAGCTGGTGAGGTTATCCAGTCAGGGATTTCACCTAGTCATCCTGCCTCTTGTTATTCATACCACACTGTTTCCCCCTGAGGCAGCCTGCCTGAATACTGACTCACTGAAGGAGACTTCCCATTGTCATTTTAACTCACCCATTTCTCCAGCTTCCCTCCACCCCTTCTGCTTTCTTTCTACCTATTTCTCGCCCATTCTCTTTTATGTCTTTCTTTCTCTGCCAGCTCTGGAATGGGAGAGGACGAAAGACTTTCTGTCTTTTTTTCTGGGCTCTTTGATAGTGTGTGCATTTCTAATTGTGTCAGAGCAGACTGTCAGCTGTTATGGTTGTTGAGATGTGTGCGAGGGCAATCTACAGATAGCAGTTTGATTTAGTGGCGGTCACCGGGTCATATTCACAACAACATGCTGCTGCCTCTTGAACTTGCAAGGTTGCCTGGCTTTCTGTCTGTGTGTTTTGAACATGCAGTCAACTGTGTGTTACAGTGTGTGCATCGGGAAACTACATGTGCAAGGCTGCATGTGTTTGTGAGAGTGTAATTCTGTCTGAGGTTGTGTGTCACCAAAAAGTCAATAAAGCTTCTGATGCCAGGCTGTGCTCCCAAGACAGCTGCTGAATCTGACATGGCTTACACACACCACTAATTAACTCCTATGTCTAATTAAACACCACTTTTATTTTCTCTCATTCACTCACACACACACACACACACACACACACACACACACACACACACACACACGCACAAGCTGACTTTGTTGCACAGTCCCTAAAATGAAGGAAATGTGCAGATGATGGAATTGGCACAGATACAAAGTGCCTCAGAGTGCTGGGATCTTGGGTTGCAGCATATGACTTTTTGTTGTACAGATGATGAGTGCAGTGGGAGGGTGGTTTTTTTATGGGAAGAGCTTGACAGTAGCTTAAGGTTATGTCTAGGTTCATAAGTCTGATGCCAATCCAGGCCAGGAGTGAAACAGATTGTACTGGCTGCTGAGATGAAGGCGCACCCTTTCATTTGTGTGAAAAAGAAAGTCACATGCATGTCTTGAAAGACACACAGTATAACATACAGTACTGCGTTGCGTGACTTGTATGTAACTGCAAATCGCCAACCAGCTGCCAAACAGTCAGGTAAGAACGTTGGAGAACCCAGACAAGTAGAGATTGTCTTCCACAGACAAGTACAAGCTGTGTGAGATTTGTTCCTGTATCTTTTATTTCAGCATGGTGCTGGGAATCATACAGCAGAGTGAGTAGACAAGGCATCAGTGGTCCCTGCAGAGAATCATTAACAGTGTGTAATGTAAACACTGACAGAAAATTACGTGACAGGTAATTAAGTATTATGATTTGCCACCACTACTGAATGACTGTGTGCCACCTTTTTAGTTTTAGAGTGGAGGAACCAGTTCAGGTTTGCTGCTTCTTTTTGTTGTTACATACAGGAAATAAATGTATTTAGTTTTGCTGCCTTTGGACTGAAGAGGATTTAAAGGCTGTAATATTTGGGAAATAGCTTGGGATAGCTTTGTAATAAGCATTAGGAATTTTGCCATAACAGGATTATGCTTTTTGCTACACTGTTGTTATTGAAGAAACATTGCTGATTTTGTTTGGTGCAGAATGTGAATGAGTGTCACAGCCTCAATAAGTAGAAACTAATAACAAGACAAAGTAGGTGCCCAATAAAAGAGGAAAAATAGTGTGTGCGTTTGTGTGCGTGTGACATGCAGGCTTGAAATACATACATACTGACAGAGAGGAGAAATGGAGATTAAATAGCCGATAGAGTGAAGGTAATTAATACCCAAAAGTTGCCTTTATTTTATTGCTTTTGCCATTCTTATTGATCAGACTGAATTTTTCATTTAAAGTTTGAAATAAGCAGCAAACCCACTTGTAGAAATCAGTGTGGCTCAGATCAATAATCAGTGGAGTAGAACTAAACAAGTGCGTCACAGAAATTCAAATATTGAATTTTAGAGCCATGCTGAGGCAACGTTCTGAGTCAGATCTGGGAAAATGCCAAGTTGCAAAGTTAGAGTAAAGACAGCATGAGAAATAAAGGGAAGGTGACAGAGGAGACACCTGTCTTTACTTCCTTCCTTTTCTTGTATCTTTCTCTTTTCTCTTTCACATTTCATAATCTCTATACACCTTATCTTAATAATAACAGCTTTCTTCATTCTTCTTTTTGACTACCTACACAGAGTTTGGCATCAACCGTGCTAATTCAACTCTGTGTGTCAACCCTTAGGGACAACAGTCCCATATCACCTCGTCTTCCTGCCACCCGCCAGCCTTTCTCCCACTTCAGAGGTGATACGTGACCCAGCGGCCCATTTAACACTGCACCTGCTGCAGGCATCGATTGATTCTCCCCAACTGTTGGCACTCAATCGAGTCTCTCAGTGCTACAACTATTAGCACTGTGCGCAGACTGTGGGAAGGTGAAAAGAAGGGAGGTTTACAAGAAAGGGGGACAGGGACAAGAGAGAATGTGCATAAACACCCATCTGGGAATACTACATTAATGTTAGCTCAACGCATGTGCAACAGCTCAGCGCATACTGTAGCTGTGCCCTGTTGTGTCACCTTGGGTTTTGGGGGAGGAGTGATGATTAATGGGCCACTGACTCTTCAAACACTGGCTTATTTCCACCTGCACTGCTGTTGTTTCACTGTTCCTTTCTTGGGCTTTCTCTCTGCGGAGCATAGAAGGCTTTGTTTCCGTGAATAAATTGGCCAAACCCAATAAGAGGGCAAACACAAAATCACTGTGAAACTGCTACCTTCTGCAGGAAGATCACACTATAAAACATGCCATCTGGTGCTGGCGGGATGGGTGGCCACAGCAACAGAAGGAGGACACACACAGGAGAAGTTAAAAGACCAGGAGAATTTGAGAATGAAGAGAGAAAAATGGGAAGGACACTGAGAAGATAAAATAGAAGCGAGAAAGTGAGACTAAAGATTATGGGAGAGGAGGAAAGCAGAAAAAGGATGGTATAACTATGAAAACACACAGGTAATGGTGAAATTGAGTAGCTGGGAGGTAAAAGAGCTGATAAAAGCCCAAAAGAGAAGAATTTGTGGAGGGATTTAAATAGACTGAGAGAAATAGGCTCTACAGAGCAAAAGGGAGAGTGATTCTTCCACAGCCAATAGATCTGACTGACAGCCTGCTGTGCTATGTCCACAAGCTGAGAGGCAGTTCAATTGAGAGTGGGAATGTCTTGGGGGGAGTAACTCACCAGGTGGACGCGGTACATGATGCTGATGCCAAGGGTCATGAAAGGCTTGGAGAAGTCAATGACCTTTTCACGCTCTGCTGTGATGGTGAGGCCTGCAACCGCCAGGTCAGCTTTCTGAAACATAGAGGAGTTATCAGTTCATGTGAACCCACAGCGATAAATATACATGCAAAGGTTTACTGAACACAGCTGTGAGGAGGTGACATATGACATAACAAATAGTCTCATCACTTGAAAAGAAGACGAGGGTGACATAGTTACTAATCCTCTAATAATGCCCATTTTTGGATCCCATAGCCTATTTGTCCCCCAGTATGGTTATCTCCATGTGTGTGTAGGCCAAGAGCTCAGGGTAGTAAGTGAGCACTATTAAGACTAGTAACACATAAATCACACAGACACACACATGCAGAAATGGTCAGTGTACACTGAATACTGGATAGCTGCCTACTACTTGTACAGGCCAGTAAAGTGCAGCTGCAAGGGATTTTTCATGTCCCTGAGGAGTGAAAGCAGCAACGCATTGCTTTTTGTCTGCTGCAGGAGAACTAAGAGGATTGGGGCAATGGAGGAGAATGGGGGGTGGGGGGTGGGGTGAGAGTGGGGAGAGGGGAGCTCTGCTGCAGTGCTGCAGCTGCCACTCAAAATCCACAACACACTGTATGTCAAAGGAAGAGAGACAAAGATGTCTCCGACGTTCATTTTTGACGTGTTGTGAAAATGGATCAGTTTTTCCATAATTACTCTAACCTTTAGAACGGTTCCAAAATGCTAACTGAAGAGATTTCGAGCTTCACATAAAAGCTTCGTTCCTGCTCTGTGTGTGCTACAATTAGAGCATTTACAGTACACTTCAAATTTCAAGCACACCCGCCTAGACTCAGCGAAGCCTGATGTCTCCTGCTGCACTGTCCTCGGCCTGCAGGCTTTGACCCTCCATCATCAGCTGTCCCCAGCCTCCGCCTCATCTTTTTTCTCTCTGTCGTTTGAAAGTCTGATCACCAGGTCCCAGAGCCGGAAGGAAACCACACACAGGGAATGACCATCCCGGCAATTTCAACAAAAACTGTCGCTGATCCCTTGAAAAATGAAAATTTCAGCCACTGAAATATTTATGTGACAGTAGATTATTAATATTGATTACTGGATTCCTCTGCCTGCCTGCAGTTCTGCCTTCTAGTACAACTGAAAAAAAAACCCCACTATGCAATGCTGCCTGATCAATATTGCATCATACCTGTTTCTGCTTGCATTTAGTCATATCATTCTAACCCAGTAAAACCAGACAAAACTTGTGAGTGTAGGGGATGAATTAAACATTACCCTCTAGGATATCGCATTAGACTTCAAGCGTTTAGTCTTGGAGGACGTAGTATGGCTCTGTTCTCTAAGTGCAGCACTGTGGATTAAGGAATCAGGACATACTGTACTTTGGTCTAGATTCCTCCTGGCCTGACTCATTGTGTGCTCAGGCTGTCTGATGTGCATCAAACTAATCAACCTCATACAGTGCGATACTGTTCAGGCAGAATGGTACTGGCAGGGACACAGGTATCTGTTGTTTGGAATAACCTCGGGCTGTCCTCCTTCGCTGTTGTCAAGTGTGTATTTAAAATCTTTTCAACTCACCCGTTAAACTTGCAACCATGGCTGGTCCTTGGTTTTCTTTCACAATCTTTTTGCTCTGCATTCTTTCCTATCCCTTCCTAAGCCTTTAATCAAACAAGTGCAAGCCTTTCTGTACACTGCGGAGCACCCCTCCATATGTCCCCCCATCCTGTGACAAATCGCTCTCAAACACATCTCCATTTTTTTGCAACCCCACCTCGAGATGCCACTCCACTCTGTCAGAGACAAATGTCAACATCAACCATGGCCCTTCCAGAGGCAACTTACAGGGGGCTGATAGCAGGCTGTGACAATAACAAAAGCAGGCACTCCTTGCATTACACACTTAATGGCTTTGCCCTTCATTAGCTCACAGAATTAAGACAGATCACCTCTTAAGATTGACTCAGTCCCTCTCCACTTCACTGCGCTTTTGCTGTTCCTCACCCCAGCCATTTTCCTTACTTTTTTTTTTTAAACGTCTGTTTTACTTCTTTCCCTCCCTCTTCTCCCCTCAGCTCCCTTATATAATCTTATCTGCTTGTTAACTGCCACATACAGCGTAGCTGGAAGAGTGTAAGCCCTCACTCAGAGATTTAACAGCAACGACAGACTGATTCAGAGGGAAAGTCTGTAACAGTCAGTAAAGAAGGCTTAAGGAAAGGAACTGACAAAGAAACAAGAAGTCATGATTGTTTTGGAAAATAAAATGCTTAAGCTGAAAAGGCCAACTGCTGAATGAAAAAGTGTATGACATGAGGGACAGCTGCAAGCTATGAGCTATAAGAGATCTTAGCTATACACGTGTATGGGTGAGCCTTTAAAAAGAACTGTCAATATTGGTGTGTTTACAGGTATACATAAAGTGATAACTATGCTAAATTAGGGTTCTAGACTATGGTTTACACGTGTATATGACTCTCCATTAGCTCCCTGTAAAATCCAGAACAGATTTTAAAATCCTTCTTCTCACATACAAATCCCTTCATGGTCAACCTCCTTCATACCTTAAAGACCTCATAGTATCACATTATCCCAATAGAGCACTTCGCTCTCAGAGTGCAGGTCTACTTGTGGTTCCCAGAGTTTCCAAAAGTAGAATGGCAGGCAGAGCCTTTAGCTGTCAAGCTCCTCTCCTGTGGAACCAGCTCCTGGTCTGGGTTCAGGAGGCAGATACTCTCTTTACTTTTAAGGTTGGACTTAAAACCTTCCTTTTTGACAGAGCTTATAGTTAGGGCTGGCTCACATGACCCAGAACCATCCCTTAGTTATGCTGCTATAGGCCTACACTGCCTGAGCTTCCCCTCCCCTCCTCTCTTTTCTCTTCTCTTCTCTTCTCTTCTCTTCTCTTCTCTTCTCTTCTCTTCTCTTCTCTTCTCTTCTCTTCTCTTCTCTCCTCCCCTCTACTCTCCTCGTAAGGGATTTTTTTTTTTTTTAAATGCTTTGATTTAGTGCTATACAAATGAATTGAATTGAATATGTTTACATACCCTTGAGATGAGCTCTCCGACCATGCCGGTCCAGGTTCCATTGGCTCCAGGAACCCCATACAGTCCATCCCCAACCAGCCGAATGCGGTACTTGAACTTAAGGATATCTGCCAGCTCCTTCAGCATGTCCACACAGAAGCCTTCATAGCGGTCATTTCCCTCCAGTTCCTGGTGGTTCTGCCGCAGCATCACATATGGATTCTCCTGAAAAAACACCACATCAGTACAGGGAAGTACATCTCCAGCTTAAATGGCAGTTTGACAAAGCAAGATGGAGCACAAACAAGTGGATCAATACCATACTTTGTACTGCATTTTAAAGGGGCTCTATACTTATTTTCCATTTACTCAGATTCAGTTCTCCACAGACAGTTCTCTAAAGCCTCTGAAAATAAAAAAGTCTACTGTGTTTGTGGAGCTTTCAAAGTCTGATGATCTAATGAGGACATCGGTTGTTTCGGCCACACGTTGAGATCTCCACTACTTCATTATGCAAGTCTGATACTGAATTGCTGCATACTCTTTTGATGGGTAATATGATTGCTTTACAGAACCTGGCTAAAGTTTTACAGGAAAAACAATGGACGCATCCAAGAAGTTATTTAGAGGTCATAGTTCACATCAGGTTTACTGCCTACAATGATAACTGAAGCAGAGGTAGGCGCAGGGATGTGCCAATCTGTTATATCCAGCAAAAAGTGGATAAGAAACAAACACACACTCGGGCACTTAAACAAACACCTATTTACAACCTGTCTTTTAGAGAACCAACTCTCTGGTCGGCTCTCTCTTTATTTATGTCTTGTTTTGTCATTTAGTTGATGTTGCAGGAAGATTTAAAGAGCCCCGCAGTGATGTATTTTGGAGCCAAACTTATTGTGCTATTTTTCAAATAATGCAACTGTCAAACTGGTGTGCCCAGGCCTCACTACATCATAAAAAAAGACACTGTTATGCACCACTTTGCTGTTGCACTACCTCTGCACTCTGCTTGTGAATCTAGATAAAACTAACTTAGTCTGGCAACATGACATCAGATAACCATGATTAACAAGTCAAAGTCTTTCCTCCTGCTGATGCTCTCCATTTTTAAAAATAAAGTTCTGTTTTTTTTATTGATGCAGATAAAAGTTTTATTGAGTGTTTTTTTAACAACAGGGGTTTATGTGTTTTATGTGCCTATGCAAAAAATATACTAGATCACAAGTGTTTGTTTAAACATTAGTTTGTTAAAGAGACTGCCTAACAGCAGGTGTGCATGTAAGTCATGTGCATAAGCCATTCAAGCCTATTGTGGCAGTTTTGAGGAGCATAACCAGTAATGTTTTGTTGCTGTATTTTGTGAACTGGAATAGATGTGAAATTGTTTTGTTATTGCCACAGTTGGAAATACTTGTTTGCGTGATAGCTGGTTCACTGGTGATTGATTTGCCTCACCATGAAAGCCACAAAAATAGCAGTTCCACTGAAATTGGAAACATCTGAAAACTTGATGCACATCTGGTTGCTGCAAATTGCCCTGTCGTCATAGCAACAGTTTGGTTCCACCTGTAACTATTCACAGAGGGGGGCTCAGATCACTTCGACAGTGGATTGAATGGATTTGCTTCTCTCTCGCTGCATCACTGGACAGTCGAACCAACAGCTTCCTGCTCTGCTGTGATAGGAATGAAAATAAAATTGCTACTGGCCGACTGTGTAACTCTCCACCTAGAATCTACATATGGATGCGTTTATCTAACCAGGCTCATAGATTGATTAAATGGATTGTAGTGACAACAGACTCCAGGGTAATACAGATGCACTTGTGAGCTGCATGAGTATGTTAACAGGTAAGTGACTATCAGTTTTTTCCTTTTGTCAATGAACCCTGGGTAAAGACCAAAACCAACAGTGATCTGATCCTATCGTAAATAGATGACGGTCAAGCTTAGAGAGTAGCCATGATCGTCATGAAGACTGACTGGTAGGAAACTGGACACATAATGGCCTCCCATACTTTGCTGACCCAGAAGCAAATAAATAAAGAAAAATGTAGCCTTACATATGAGGTTTTTAAGTTTTTAAGATTTACATCTTCTGTAGGAATGACCAGATTTTGGAATGAGAGTCACACACACACTGCGGAAATCAGAAAAAATTCTGAAAGTCTAAAATATTGTAGTTTAGGTGTTTTCCTGAGATTTATTAAAAAATAAAATAATAATAATAATAATAATGATAAAATAATAACCATCTTTTAAAAGTAGAAAAGAAAACAAAATATTGAGTCACGTAAGCTTTTATCCAGTTAGTGACCATATGTCCCACTTTATAAAAGTAAGTCTGCCCATCTGTTCATTAACTCCTTAAAACAGCCACACATGCTATTTCACTGGGCTAAGGTAACATCTATGCATGCTCATGTTCCAGTTTGCTTGAGGCACAATATAAATGCTAATTTCACAGCTCACACGCTGCTGAAGTTTTTCAAGCATTGAGTCAGACGTTCTCAATTTTCTTCCAGGTTCTGCAAAATTATTGCAGAGGTTGGATTCATGGACATTTTGTACATAACACAAACAGGATTTGCAGGCAGGGAAGAAACAAAGTAAATCACAAACCTGCATCAGCCACTTAACAGCTCTTCACATATACAAAGCAGAAGACTAGTAATGTACCTGGGTGCATTTGGGTCCTGTTACAACAATTAATTAAGCAAAACCAGTAAATCACTTTTCATCGCCTGCTTGATTTATGTCTGTGAAAAACAGCAAAAGCATTCTGTATTTACAACAAATGTCCTCCGTCATTACGAAGCTCAATCTCCAAGGCTAGAAAATATTGCCTTGAATCATGTCGACCCTCCGTCCGTCTGTGTTGACCCGGTTAAGAACAGACTCATAAAATCAAACCTGGCAAACATCAATCAAAGCAGTAAAAGTCCAGTGTAAGCCCAATCAATAACACAAGGAGTGTCTGAATGTCATCAAGCCAAAATGTTTTTCATCCTTTTATCATGTTTTTCATTGTCACTTCGATAATTTCAATTTGCCTCTCTCCTCTCAGTTGATCTAAATGTCCAGTCAAAAACGGCCTATTAGACTTGTACTGGGCTACAGAAATGGAAACAGAGGTGCTTTTAAAAGCTGATATATCTGCTGCAGTATATACTCATCCTAAAACTTCCAAAAACTGACAAAAAAAAACTGTAAAAGAACCATTTCCTCTCACAGCCCCTGTGAAGTTGAAAACAAAATCACATAAAAAATATCTGTATAAAGGTATGAAACGTCTATGCAGGGGTAGAAAAGTGCTGTCTTCCATGAAAGTAAAAATCAGAAGAAAATTTCATCTGCCGTCTTTTGCACATTGCAGCAAACCAGCAATAAAGCCATATGGATTTGAAGCTATAAAGAAATGCAGACTTTTAAAGCAACCTCTTATTCCCAGGCCATGAGGAGTCTGGTTGTGGACTGATAACTTTGGATGAAGAAGCATCCTCTTATATATGCACAAGCAAGCGTGCGCACACACACACACACACACACACACACACACACACACACACAAGCTGACTTTGTGTCTGGCACACAGAGCAGCAGGTGCACCAGTGGGTGTAGTTCACATTCAAATTCACGCACGATAGTGGAGTTTCCCCTTTTAAAACCTCAGGGTATTCGAGATGTCTTCACACAAACCTCCTCACGCTCCTCAACTATTTCCTTTTCCTTAAAAGTGGCTCTCCAGGGCCTGGCAAACTGGCTGCTGAGATACGATTCTCTTACAGGGCTCTGAAGTCCTGTTTGAAAAGGAGCTCTGACAACATGCATAAAATACTTGGTCATTACAAAAAGGGCCAGGTCATGTTAATGTTTTATTAAACGATTTTACCAAACTGTTTTGTGCTTGACAGTAGAAAATGGTAGAAAACACAAATAAGTTGAAAACTCAGGGAGGAAAAGTACACACACACTTTGATAAATGGGGACAGATCTGGTGTGTGTGCATGTGTGTGTATGGGTGTCATGTGCACATGCCTTGGTGCCTCTGAGCCCATGTGCCATCTAATCTGCAGCTGTGTCTGCTTTTATCAGTCGACGCTGAACGCACTGTCGAATTTGTATGAGTGGGTATGGGAGCAGTCAGCAACACAAGAGCAGTGTGCAGGAAAACTGAGAATGACCAGAGCGCAACTGTTGACAAAGACAGAAAATGGTTCTTACAGTAGGGACTTTTCAGGTTTCAGGCACTAACGAAAAAAAAAAGGTTTTGAGCTGGGATTTAACTGGTGAAACGGCATGATTCCCTAACAATGGCAGCAAGCTGGTGCCAAAGAGAGCTGTCCCTACAGGTAAAAATCTGCTCTGTTTAAATTCTTTCCGAAACAAGGAATAACACACAGACTTGGATTCTGTGATAACTGAGTACAAGCAGCATTCAAAAGCCTAATTCAATTAAAAGCTCCAGTGTAATAAAAATCAAGGTGGTTTAATGATTTGCCACTGGCATAAAAAACAGAGTCAGTGAAAAACACTGAAAGCTACCCCATATATGCTGATTGGACTGTGTGCACTAAGTGTGCACGGAGGGACAGAGGGGGTGGGTTAGGGGGTTCTTTGTGGTGGTCGTATTCATCTTTTGGAGGCAGGGGCAAACATGAGCAGGGTGAGAAACAGAATGAAACTAAAAACTGAATGAAATGATTCAAGGTGTGTATGATTCATTTGGGAACAACTGTGCAGTGTAGGAGGGTGTCTGAGCCAGCACACAAAAACAAACAAAGGTTACACTGCTCGTCTGATTCACAGCCAATACTTCTGTGTTGCATCGATTGCTTGGACTAGTATAAATCTAGTTATTATTATTGATGCTCCTTGATTCCAGTTTAACCTTAGAATCGTAAACTGGGTGAGAGGTCTCTGCAGAAAGTAATGTATGTCCCTTTATCTTTTAGTTAAAAAAAAAATACACTAGTTCTGCTCAAAAAGAAGATAACTTCTAGCTCTGAAAACCCTGTTACAATCACAATGCAAATCCCCTGAAATCAGATAGAACTGGAAATGCAGAAACCAAAACAGATTACTCTTTCTACTGCTTCACAAGATATTTTAGAAGAGAGAAACTAAAATACCACACAGACTATTTGGAGGAACAAGCAAAAGAATTGTCTCTCAAAGAAGCATTTATATTACACCACTGTGACAATTGAGGGGTCGATTATTATATTATTACTATTACAATATTTCCATATGTACTAAACAGAGCTTATAACAAACGTGATCAATGATCACAAACACGTGGTTTGTGGCCCTGCGGTAAAGCGATAATCACTTTCTATTGTTCGTGAGCTGTTTGTGAAAATGAAGTGAGAAGGGGATAGCTGTGTGTAGGTAGAGTTTAATGGAACTGCTCTGTAAAATCCAGGTGAATCTGTAGAAACTGCACACATACACTCTGAACATTCACACAGCAGCACTTGGAAGAGAGCGTCCATAAATACTATTAAGTGCTAGTGCAAACACACACAGTCTCCCAAGGCCATTGCTACAGGTAAGGAGGGCTTTCAGTTGTGGCTCGTCTGCCGCCCACAAGCGAGATAACGGCGACACAGCAATCACACCGTGATGAATGAGCTCTGATAGGCACTGAAAGTTGCTCCTTGGTGGCTTCCGAAGCTCGGCCCAGGGACTCTGTATCTCAAAAGTGAAATCAAAGCTCTCTGCTCAGCCAATTCTTTCACAGCCTCTCTCTGTTGTAAAAACATTGTCTCATTTGTACTCCCCCTCAGTCCACCCAAACACACACATCTCCATCCTTCCCCATGCACACTTCCGCTTCTGTGTGAAACGAACTGTTCCATCTGAATCCCAATCACTCTCAATGAGACCAGCGAGTTGTTCAGTGGCGAAATATGGCACTATTTCTTTCCCTCATTCCCACGGCTCACAGCTGATAAGCCAGCCACTTGGAATAACACACTGGGCCAATTGCCACTGCTTACAAGCTACTTTGCGTCTTATCATCTGATTCATCAGGGGGAGGAGCTGGACGAGTGACAGGTTTGTGTGTGTATGTGACTGTGTTTGTGTGTATCAAGAAATGAAGAAAGGCATGAAATGCACAGAGCTGACTGAAAATGTGAATCGCTTCACACAGTTCCAACATCAATGTATTTATCACCTGTGATGCTTTACAGTAGCACATCAACATGCAGAAGCAATATCAAAGCTATAGCAAAACAAGAAACAACGAGCTTATCAACACAATTATGTTCCTCTCACAAGGCCAAGGAAACATGTCTGCTCTAATTATTAAAACAGTGAGATGTTTAACTGATAGACAATTCTTTGTGGCCAGCATTCCTGCTTTACAGCATGGTCGTCATGCAAACCTTTGAGGTAGATCAGTGAGAGTCGCTATGATTTGGGTGTGCTGCATGTTTAGTATTGTCTAGTAATGTTGACCTTTTTATTATTAGTCCTTTTGAATTTTGTTTTGCCATTTGTTAAATAATACAATCACAGCAGGAGCAGAAAGGCTGAGTTGAAGTACTGGTTGCTTTTTTTTTTGTATTATTTAAGCAATGAAATCCATAATTTACTTGTGCTGTAAACACAGTTCATATCAATTGTTTAAATAAAGCCTTAAGCTTTAATCATTAACATGGCAGGCAATTAAGGATAGTGCTTAAAAAACTGCATCCCTTATAACAGGTAGCACAGTGCAGGTAGGGGGAACTGATGCTCACAGGATCTGTATTTACAACAGAGGCTGAGAATAGCTGACATGGTGAATTATTAGCTCCTGCTGCTACACTGTGATGTAGCCTCATCTGAAGTACTCAGGGCAAAACAATCGTGCAGCATCAATTCCTCTGATCCCAAGAGGACTGAGTTTGGATCTGAAAATACAAAATGGGTTTTTGATATGGTAATGGTCTGTCAGGCAAAGAATGTCAGCCACATGTAAATCAGCCCAGGAGTTGAGCTAATAAAATGACATAGACTACTGTTGATGTGCGTATCAGTGTGTGTGCAGTTCTACTTACCAGTATCGTCGTGATGGTAAGGGTGGTATTGAAGAGGGTGTCTGTCACATTGATGGATGGAAGCTTTCTCTCCATGGACAGTCCATCTTCTGAGTGCCACAGGCCAATCTGCAGAAAGAGCAGACACACCAACACAAAGTCATCACCAGCTGAAAATACCCCAGTAGAAACAATACATGCCTAATTGCCTCCCTCTTCTCTAAGCAAAAATCAGTATGACCTTCAGAGAAGATAGTGTGGGACGGAATGAAAACAGTGGACAGATCAGCACGGTGCGAGACAAGGTTACAGTAGAAGTTAGTGACACTGAGTGGAGGTAACAAAGACAACATGTGTGTGGCTCCTTGAGGAGCGAACACAGGGCATGTGTTCAATCAGAGGCAACAGAATGCATTCATTAAACCAATTACCGGCAAATCCTGTGGCGCAGAGCCACATTCTCATTCTCATTACAGCTCAAGTGGGGATTCACACCTCCACCTCACATGGTGTCTTGCCTCCTGTCCTCTTTCAATCTGTCTTTGCCATCTCCTGTATCATTCATTTACTCTATTTGCTTCACCCACGTTTGTTAAACCTCAGCTGTATGACGGCAGACGCTGTAAAATGGAAGCTTTTAGAAATCTACTTTTCCTCTTTGCAGGTATACTTTCAGGTACACATTTTTACTCACATTTCCTCTAACAGAATGGCAATCAGAGCAAAAAAAATTATGGTGATGTATGCTCCAACCTTGATGGATTTACATGGCTCCTCTGATGGTTGAGAAAACCCGGCAACCCTGGAGCTTATTAAAATCTGTCCGAGTACTGGATAAAGTGAAAAATGTAAAGTGGTTGAATAAAACAGTGTTTTTCTTAGTTATGACATGATGGGAACTTCCATGTTGCCACTGCCTACCAATTTACTCTCTACCTGTGCTGTGGTGTGATGTACTCTTCTTTATCATTGGCATTCTGTACACTTTATTACAGTATTTGCTTGTGATGATATGGTGATTCTGTAATTATATATTTGATAACAAAGTGCCCACCACCACCTGCTGCCTATGTTACTCCCCAGTCAACATCATGTAGTCCTTCTGCTTCTTGGGAACCATAATCACTCATGACTTCAAACTCTATCGGAAACTTAACTCCCAAATACAAGGGCACAGCAGAGGAAGGACTTCAACCAGCTGCACACTCCATCTTCTTTATATTTATAGACCTATTTAGCACATTAGGCTGTTTATGTATATCTTCATAGTTTATATTTATGACTGTTGCACTTATTTGCTTTCTCACTTTGAATATTCTAGCTCTTACTGCATCAAGACACATTCCTTGTATGGGGAAACCCGTTTGGCAATAAACGTATTTCTGACTGCTATTCTCACGATGTCTGATGAGTTATGTGAGGCTGGTGGCACAACTAACAGCAAGAGTTTTCTTTTCCTCATCACAGTTGTTTAATTATGATATCATGTTATTTATGCAGCTGACGCAGCAACATAATTTCCAAGTCAAATATAAATGGCGCAGATGAGTGTATGTGTTGGCACTGATGATAACCTCCAGATAAATCAAGACCAAGATATGCAAAATGTGTATTTTTATTAGTTTGTGTAACTTGGAACTTATCTCCTGCTTAGATTTAATAAATGTGCAGTATTTTAAGAACTTAATGCAACCTCCCTGCCACTGTGCTGCCTTTTTAAGATTATACTGTCTCACGGTTATGGAAACTAGACAGAAAACGGCAGAGCTTTCAGCATTTCATTAAATATTCGCAACACCTTGTGAAAACTCATTGAGAAATAAAATGATTCAAAACACTCTTAGTCATTTACATTCAAACTCTGTAATCCTCTTCATTATGTAAACATTGCCAACCCTATCTTGAGGAAATAATATTCCTTATCATAATAATCAGCCACTCTCCATTATGAGTATTATATAGGAGAAATAAATGAGAAAATCAAGCATTTAATTTAGCCTCAATACATTGTTGATGTAATTCAATCCATGTCATTAGAATGACTTCTCTCTGATTACATGCTTTGGGAATATTCTTGAAGGGTGGAGTCAGACTGCAGAGGATGAACTATTAGATAATCAGTGATTAAAGGATGATAAACAAAAAGCTACAGTAAACAAAGCCCTCCAAGCTTAGTCATAGATGGTTTCGAAGCTAAATTGCTAAAATTCTCAGGAGAATTCAGCCCATTCATGCTGATCACTGCCTACATTTGGAAGCCATTTAGCCACTCTCCTAACACTGATGATGAATTCTGAGGCAAGATATAAAAAAATAGGAAGAAAGAGCTCTGGGAATCAAAGATTTCCTTTGAGAGTGTATTATCAAAAAGATCTTGCCTTCCATTTCCTCTGATGTACGTGTTGGGAGAAACAGCACCTTGCTCACACAAACAGACTACAGCTACCCAAACCCTCTGCACAACACACTCTGCAGCTAAAGGCCTCCAGAAACACAGAGGGAGAAAATGTGAACATATTGTAGCATGATCCAAAAGAGACTTTTGAAATGTGGTATTCAGCAATCAGCCTGGGCTCAGCAGGTACCACCAGAGGTCTGAGCATGGGGGGTGACTGAGAGAGCAATGGGATGGGGTGTCACCGTGATTCCTGCCTGGGGACAGGAGGTGGAGGGAGATGAGGGAGGAAAAGGCATATGCTGGAGAGCAAGAGACTGGGCTGTCAGCTCTTTGAGGTGGGAGGTGAATAAAACAAAATTGCAAGTCACTGAATAAATACATCAGGAATGTACACTCAAACAAGCCATGACATTTATCAAACAGACTGAGACCTTTTTAAATTTGTAATTATTTTTCAAAGGTTTGTGCAATAAATTGCAATTTTTATTATTGATTTGTGCAATAAGATGGGAGGCTACTCATTATATAACACAAACAAGATGAAAAGGTGTCAAATGACATTTTAAAAGTTGGTGAGAAGCCAATAAACAACTAATTACATATATGAAATATTAATCAGAGCACAACAAATCCTGCCATTAATCTTAGAGAGAAAGAGAGTAATCTTAAATGTCATCTCTCCTGAAACGCATTTTGTAATAAGTCCGTATGTTGTGCAAACTCTAAAGTGAAGGGAAGCCTAAGCAATTCATCAATCCTTGTGAAACAACATTCAGCCATCTGACGACAACAACCTGAGAATCTATTAAGACTCGAGAGCTATTTTCAAAGCAGATGTTTATATACAATATAAATAGCTTCAACTTGATGCTCCTCATTTGTTTTGTTATTAATTTGGTATTTACATTCCAATTACAATGAATGACAACTGTGCAATAAAACTAGTGAATCTAGGAACCAAATTCAGAAAAAGTCTACACTGTTGATGAGAACTGTGCACTATTTATTTTCCTGAGAAACAGGGAGGCAGGAGGAAGAGTAGGGTTTAATAAGAGAGATGGGAATAGGAGATGCGCATAAGAAAAAGACACAGAGAAATAGAAAGATACAGGGGAATGTCAATCACTTACTGAGTAGGTGCAGTGAGGCTGGCAAATGGAAAGAAAATCAATGAGAAAGTATGAGGAGCAGCCGGCTTGGGAGCCTGAACATAAGGCGGAGAGAACAAGAGCCAAAGACAGCAACTGAGAGACGGAAAAGACAGACAGAGAGCGTTTATGCAAGTACGAAATAAAGAGAGAGAGAGAGAGAGTGACAACAAGTGTTACAATGTGCCCTGTGAGGGATTACCCAGGGTTCATTCTGCAACCTGAAATTACAACAGGGGGAAAGGATTAGGGTGGCTGCTCACTGAAGCGTCGGGATTGGCTGACTTTTCTGTCAGAAACATGGTGTATCCAGTAGTGTGTGGCGAGGCTGTGCCGTGACAGACGCATCCATCATAAATGAGAGAAGCCATAGCTACCATTATCAAGCATAATGTCTTACAGCCCACCTTCACTGGGGCGAAAGCATTCAGGTGTCACGGCGGTGCCGATGAGTCTCAGTCGAAGTGTGTGTGTGTGTGTGTTTCCGGCTGTATGATTGCATGCTTGTTTGTGGCTATCTGTATCACAGCAGCAAAATATCCTCATGGGCCTCTGAGGTGGGACTTTTATTGCTCTTATAGCAATCTCAGCTTACCAAGAATATCCTGAAGTAGATGTAGTTTCTACCCATCAGCGGACATTACCACCGGTGCAATCAGCAGCTACTGCCCAGTTAAAACTAAATTGATGACAGTCATATTTAGAGTGCAACCACTCTGGCACACAATGCTCACATTGTTCAAGTGACAAAGGCGTTGTGTTAGTGTGTGTTTGGTGTAACTGTTGTGCATGTTTTCTCTATGGAATAGTGGCATAAAATGGGCTGTTTGCAGACGCTCTCTCTTGTATGACTCATCATCAGCAGAAATAAAGACTAATCAGCGTGGGGCCGTAGGCAAACTTCAGGGCTAGACAGACACAGGTGGTGGCGCAGGTGATTGGCACTGCCGCACAGTGAAGAGATGACTAGAGAAAGCACACAGTCGTGACTCTATGCTGATTGAAGAAAATGAGCGACAGACTTCTTATAATATTCTTGCTATTATTTCCTGCTGATCAAGAAAGTCTCTGATTCCCAGCGGCAAAGAAAAGCAAGAATGGAAAAAGTTGACCTGGTCGCACTTTTAAAAGCCGTTTTATAACGGTTTTCACTGTGATGTCTGTGGTGTCTGTTACTTCTGAACAAACATAAATGCAACATTATACTTATATAGATTTGGTAATTCATTTCAAAGTTGGTTAACACACATATCATTTAAGACGAAACAATGACAATGCTTGTTCAATCACTATAATGACACACAAGCACTAGGTTGGAGGGGTCTTTTAGCTGTCAGAGCAGATTATTAGAGCAGTGCTGTAAATTATCCAACTACTGCATTCCCTGTAAAGCAGACAATAGATGTCCTCGCAGCCACAATCCCTGCTCACTGACACTACTGATTGTCCAAATGTCTTCACCACTAATGTGGTTGCTTGAGATGCCCTTTAGGACTGTTTCAAACCCAACTCCATCATTATTTCCATCGTTCCTATTCAATTGCAACTTATGAAAGTGTAGCATGAAGAGGAGTGAAATAAATCACAGCACAATAGGGGTCATGACTGTCTGACTTAATGATGTCACATTATTTAGAGATTCTAAAAATGACACTGTAGATGGACACTACCACAATGTCATGAACGCCTGCTTTCCTTTCTGGCTATATCTTGACAGGCCCACACGAATATATGCTACTGTATGTTCACATTACATACTAGTGAGTAATGACACGTGACAAGTGACTAATGCAGTTAGTTTTTGCTTGACCATGTGTGCCATTAATATTTATTTGTTAAACATTTCACTTTATTCTTCTTCACATTTTTAAATTTGTGTATATTAAGGCCTATATGTTGTTTTTACATGTTTTGTTGACCCTTAAATAACACAAAATCAATCATCACAGTGAATGTGATATCAAGTGGGAATCCTTCAAGAGTAGTTGGAGAACAGAGCATCAGTGTAACCTGTTCCCAGAAGACAACAGCTATATGTCTATAATGCATCTATATTTATGTAGCTACTTTATATCAGCAGTCTTTGTAGCAGTTCAAAGGTGCACTTTGCAGACTGATAAAAACAGAGTCAGAAAGGCAAACTTGCATTCTCACAAGCACAGATGCACTCAGGCACATACACATAAATTTGCATATACATGCACATTACACACATACACTTGCACACACCCAGTCAAGCAACACACCCAGTCTCATCCAGCCTTGAAATCCGTTAAGACTGGGGGATCTTGCAAAACAGCTCATCCATTCTGCTTTTGATCTATTCCCCATCTCCAGCCTGCAAATGCAAACTGAGAAAAACAAAAGAGGAAAGGGGACTGCTGTACGTCTCTGAGAGACCAAACAAAGGAGGGAACTACAGACACACAGAAGATGCTGGTGTGTATATTCTAGTGATGTGAATCTCTGCTTTAACAAATTCAGTATGAATTTCAATATGTAGCCCCATATTGAGCACAGTGCTGACCCCAATGGGGTTAATGATTTCATAAATTTCCATTACTTATTCTGTAACACACAGTGTGATTAGTTACAATTCAATATACTTGGCACACAAACGTGGCACCAGCACCCATACTGCCAAACACTACACATGTAACACTGATGGGTTCTTTACACTCTATAGAACGAAACCGCATCAAACCTTGCCTTAAAGCAGCTTAAGATTTCCTCTAAGCTGAATGAATCTCAGTACAGATTAAGGAAAAAGGTGAAACGCAGAAAGGACTTGAGGGAGATTATGTCAGGAGAAGACTAATATGATGTGTAAACAGTGCTCCCCAGTTTTCTCATAGTCCGATATGTTTAAATCAACAGAGATATCGTGCAGCCGACAGTCTCCTCCACTGTTACACCCCTGCTTAAAATGACTGTGTGTCTTTGTGCGTGTTTGCCACAGAGAAAAGAAAGTCTACGTCAGATGGCATTAGCTTATGTGTGCATGCACATGTTGTACAAAGCCTTATAATCTGACTCAAACCCATTCATTTTGGGCCAGACATTCTAATTACACTTCAAAAGCAATACATTAAATTACACTTACCACTTGTGATTAGTATTCATCAACATTTGAAAAAATGAAATTAAAATGAAATGAGAAGTAATCTAATAAATGTGATATTAGACTTTTGCCGGCAGACAAGTTGTTTCTACTCAAAATTCATAGCTTCTTTGACCTCCAGGACTGTGTGCAGCACTCAGGACATTTAACTCATAACACAGACACTGAAGGCTCATAAACAGGCCAATGAGTTTGTGACTGAGAGTTACTGATATTAGTTAGTGGACATGACTTCTATGTTGCACCTAAACTTTATATATCAGTTTTCTAAATCAGAGCACTTTCTAAACAAGATTTACATGGTGATATAATAACAAATACAATCAATGTACACTGAACAGAGAGCATCACTAACACCACAGAGATTAAAACATCAGAAAAAAGGAGCTACCCCAGGGGGGACTGAACATAAAAGACGAAGTGAGCATGGAAAAGGTTGTTTGTGGAAAAGATAGAAAAGATGCTATCAAATTCACACCTTTAATTTGAGCTTCCAGGCAGATTATTCCAAAGACTTAATTCCCTGCTGGAACAGCATCAAGCACTTTCAGTCCTCACAGTGAAATGAGCAGAGAGTATCAGGTAAACAGGTGAAACAGAAACCGTGTTTAACAAATGATCTTCAGATGTTGATTTGGTCTGACACGCTGCAGAAACCTGCTGCAGTTCCACTGGTTGCAAGCATGAACATATACACCCAAACACATATGTACTGCAGTGTAACAGTAACTGTTATTGGGATATGGATTTCAACTGATAAAATATTGTACAAAATAAAATTCAAGTCTTGAAACCCAGCAGGGTTTATAGTTGCTTGATCGTCAAAGATGCTCTGCAACCTTTCAGGGACAGATATATTTAATAGTAAAACAATAGGGCTGCATGACATACATGAGAAATAAACAGTGGCTTTAGTCCACCACTGTTTATTCCCTCCTGGCAATTAGCAATTTTCCCTCCTATTGTTTTGTCCCCAAATAGTCACTTGTACACTTCTTTTGTTAGCCACCATATTGGGTACCACCAGGGGCATTTTCCTCACAGATTTTAAATTTCACAGGCATTTAATGAATTTTGCAAGACAATTTCACCCCAAGCCCCTATTAAATTCTGACCCTGATAAAGGCACATATAAAATGACCATGGCTAAACTCAATTTGCAGGCCAGGGCTTTAGGTATAACACCAGAACACCTTGTATAAGGAGGCCATCTGGATCACCTTTAGTTCTGATTAAAGCTGCCACCTCTTGTGATGTAAAACTTGTTGTAATTATTGTTTGCAATTACACAGCTGTAGCACAGACACACACACACATACACACACATACACACACACACACACACACGCACACCAGCCTACTCAGTCACTAAAACAGACTCTCGCTCTCCTCACCTGGCTCTCTCGCTCACACAGACACAGAAAGTCAAAACATTGAAACACGTCTAAACTGCACAGGTGGAAGAAATTCAAAAACCACCTCAGTCTCTAAACCTATTCCAACCTTAGTGGCAGTAGATCAAGAATCAGCTCTTGCACATTAGACCCTGTATACCTATCAGACCTGGTTAAGACATACTCATCTCTGCTGGAGCCCGAGGCAGAGACAGAGGGTCAGGTCACGTGGGCTGAGCTACACAAGGCTCCAATATTAATGTCTTTCAAAGGAAAAAAACAAAGTGTGGTGATAGTGTTGAATCTGATGACCTGCTGTGCACCACCCCAAACCTCTCATCTTCTTACATGCCACCCAATACCTTGCTGAACCTCTCCCTATCCCCTCACCCTCTGCCTCACTTTCCAGCAGTGGAGAGAAATTGAATTGAGTGCATCTGCATCCACAGCAGTGGTGCAGATAGAGTAATAACGTTCTCACCGACAGGATGGGAGCAAAGAAAAGGGGAGGGGAAGAAAAAAGCAGATTGCCATAATAAAAACAGGAGCAGCGATGACAGGAAATAAATAAATCCAACAGAAAAGAGAATGAACCTGAACAAGTACACACTTTAACTGGAGGAAGTCCTGTGTAAATAACACAGCTCAAAGCATTTCATGCAAATTTAAGTGGGCCCTATGCGGTGAGTGTATGCATGTGAGGCAATATCTGTGTGTATCTGTGATAATCCATGCAAGCCCATGTTCCCTCAGAAGCTCTTACTTTACCACCTCTGTTCATTGGCTCCACCTCTGCAGACCCTTTGCAAGGACACCAGCAGACTAACTTTATTTTAGTAAAGCAATCTGGCTCGAAATGTCTAAATGATAATTCAGGAAATTGGAAATCTTTGCAAAGATTCAACATAGGGGCATAAAAATTCACAGAAGGATGAAAGTGGAAGTAAAACAAATCCAAGGTTAAAGAAAGTACATCAGATGAACAAATTGTTTAAGCCACAGTTGATGCCACTGATCACACATAATATGGGAAATTAGGCAAAAAAATCCAAATGAATTTGATTGTAAATCATGACTACAGTACTCTATCTGATATAAACTATACCTGATATAAGAATCTAATCAGTTCTTTGTATTTAAGAAATTCACTCTTAATGCTGCAGCAAATCTACCCTGATAAAAAGGAATGAGTTGGGACACTTGCTTTCTATTTTAGTGAATCTGCCAGGGGCAGCTCGCACAGTCGCCGAGGGAGAGATGGAGCTGAATAGAGGAAAAAAAACACACATTTTGAAGTTATGCTGATGGAACTAGGGAAGAAGAATCTGAAGCTGGCATGAAACAAAGTGAGAAAGACTGTACAGCTTTAGGGACAATGGATACAAGCTATGATAAGTTCTAGTTACTAAGGAATGTCTCAAGTTCCTTCAAGATTCTTTGACATTTATTTTGCAGCTTTGGCAGTTCAGCTCAGTTCAACCTTGCAGGCTTCAGAAAAACACATTACGAATGTGCTAGAATGTTAGAGCTAAATCTATTCTTGCACATCAAATTTTGCAAAGCACCTGTGGACCTGTGTAATGAGAACAATTTGCTTTGAATCACGCTGAAGTCTGCCCTTAGCCTTTTCCACTTTTGGCCGGCATGTCCTGCTGTAACCTGCTCATAACCTGCTCCCTGCTCCGTAGCCTCTTCCAGGCTCTCCAGGTGACTCCACAACTTGAATCTCTCTCGTTCTCTGTTAATTCTCTCTCTTCTCTCTCAGGTGGCTTCTATACCAAAGCTGTGATTAAGTGCTTCCATTAGAGGACTTAATTAGTGCCTCACTTGTCTCTAGGAACTGGCCAGGAGTATTTGCTGCAATCACTTGCAATGCACATGTGCATATAGCATGTTCACACAAATACACACATGGAGCTTTCTTAGCTTAAACTGCAGTAATTATTCATTTTACACCTTCCTTCAAATAACATCCATGCTGCTGTCAGTGAGCAGCAAATGAGGTCCAGTCTGTGAAGGCCAAGGGGCTGGATTGCTCTGTCGCTATGGTGTGTGTTGTGGCGTGGCTGGCTGGCAGGCTGCAGTGTGTTTGTTTTGGAAAAGACTTGAGCCTCTGCTAAACATTCATAGACAGCTGTGGGTTTTTTATGTATGATTGGGTGCAGAGCCAAGAAGCAGGCAGCAGAAGCTGAAACCATTTCTATCCGTGCTCATACACAGGTGCAGGTCCTCACACACACAAAGCATCATGCATATAAACACACAGCAGGCTCAGGGCAGCAGATAAGTCACACAGATAAGTCAGTGGTTCTACAGCTTCCAGTATCACAAGTGAGAAAAGCTCTCATATTCTTGATTCCCCAAACAGAAAACGATGTAATCCATTTCAGCAACAAGGGTGTGAGTTAGGAAAGTGCTTCATTTTTTGATGTTCCTGGGAGGAAGCAGCCTGTGCATTCAGAGGAACAGGTTGAGTTATATTAGTCATTTATACATATCCAGAATTGAACTAATTTACACTGCACCTCTGGTGTTTACACCATCTGGAGAATATATGCTAAAGAAACATGTTCACATTCACACACAAGCCAAGATGGTACAATGGATTAGAGTCATTCGTCTGGCTCATAACACCATTGTGTGTAAGGACATAGCTAAATTGTACAGAGGATAACAGTCAGTTCTCATGAAATAATACACTCAGTCACAGCCACTGCATTAAGAAACAGAGGTGAAAGCCAGCGATGCTGACTTTAGTATTAGGGGTGGTGACAACTAAAACTGTACATGTACAAGGAAAAAGCTTCAGTTATTTGATATGCAGAAACATTTTAGTGCTTCTTGCATAGATTCATCTCATAGATTCATAGGTTTCGTTCTGTTTCTCATACGCCCTTTCTGTCTAATTTCTGTCTCATTTACTTTACTGTCTGCCTGTCATCCACTTGTCCTCATCCCTCTTCTTTTTTTTTTTTTTGCCTGTCTTCCACCACCTGCGTCTGTGAATTGTTGTTGGTTACAGGTGCCATTGGTGCCGTGGCCAGATCACGAACAATGCCATGCCAACTTCTTACCCCGTAATCATTGGCCTACCTGGCTGCCAGCACAGGAGCAGTTGGGAAATTTACTTTGCCTGCCAAAACTGAACAAATAAAAATGACTGCTTAATGCAGCCACATCATATTCTGGAAGTAAGGTAGGCTAACCAAAATGTCATCTGAAATGGTGGTTTTAAAACTTAAAGCAATGGCTGCTACTTTGCCTTTATATTTATAGTGTATGATATTTGCATCAAAATGAACATAGTGGAAATATACTTTATGATTGAATAATGAATAATTCAATCAAAAAATCAAATTCTGAATGAATAGATTTATAACATCTGGGAGCTTGACAAGATTGACACCTTCTAGCTAAAAACTATGTCAAAGTTCATCCAGCACAGGGTCCTTTATTTTGTTCTAACAAGATCCATGCTGTCTTGAACGTAGCAGGAACAGAGCCAGTCAAGACTTAGACTAACACTGTGGAGGTTTGATGTAAAAATAATGTACTAATGGCTTTCCCTGAATCAAACACAAGCGCTATTAATATTCTACTCAGAGCTGATAGTTGCATTAAAGATGCATGCAAAAGGAAAAGCACATCCAATGACTGGTACTTATTCCTGATCAGGTTATAAAGAAAAGCTGAAACAACCTTAGATGTTGCTTAAATAGATGTAGATGGACTGATAGACAGATAGACAGACAGATAGACAGATAGACATAGATAGATAGATAGATAGATAGATAGATAGATAGATAGATAGATAGATAGATAGATAGATAGATAGATAGATAGATAGATAGACAGATAGATAAAACTGAACAGGGAAAGACAAAGCAGACAGAACAGCAGGACCGCGTTCTAATGTGTGGAAATGCCTCCCAGAGAAATTCAATTTGTGACGGTGATTGGCTGCAGAGTGCTGAACCCCTGAGGAGCTAATGGTCACACATATGAGACGATCTATAGCACAGCCACAGGGCTCGAGATGAGGGGACAGTGGGTGCAACTGAATAAGAAAAGAGAGGAGGTGAGGTAAAGAAGAGGAGGTTGGTGGCGGTGTACAGCATGGCTCATTGCTCTCCAGAAAGTTTTGGACTGTAGTTGATGGACGATTCTCTTTACAGGTTGCATTTTGAATGAAAGACATTTGTTTTCTTTAAAGTGCCTTTACTGGTAAGAGAGTAAAGGCTTTAACAACTATGATGCTACTACTCTATTTTAACCAAATAAAAGACTTAAGTATACATTGACTTGTCAAGTATCCATTTGCAAGTGTTCGGCTTAAACAGTGGGTATGTGTGTGTAGGTGTGAGTTTGGGCAGTGAGCCACCTTCCTTATCTCTGCCAAGGCCCTGGCACCTCTGGTGTCTGCCTGGCTAAAGCAGCCCCAACCCAACAGCATGTGGGAGGTGTTAGTCAACAAAACAAACAACACCCCTATCTTGTCTCCTGTCTAACACCTTGCCTCTCCCCATTAACATAACTGGCAGGGCTGCTTTATAATACTTCTGGTTGAAATCATCACATTAAGCCTGATAGCATTATCCCTCTGCTTGACTGGCCCAGTGCCAGTATAAAGAGGGGACATGGGGAGACAGACAAGGTTAATAAAGGCAGATGGGCTGCTGTCTGACTCCTGTGGGTTACTGAGTTAAGATTTTTCTCACACTCAGGCAGGAACTTGATCCCCTCTTTCATGGTGATCATCCCAGCTTAAAGAATCAAATGTTATTCCTCTCTGTACTGTACTGCCTTTAACGTCTGTCTGTGTCATAGTACAGTAGCAACACATATTTAAAATGTTGCAGATAAAAAGCACAGCATTCTGCTCTCTGGTGACAAGTTAACAATCGTCAGAAACACTAGACCCAGTTTGGTACAATACTGTAAAATGCATAAATTTACATTGCAAGACATTGCAATCATTGCTTTTACATCAAACATCAGGCCTTAAGATCAAATGTGATAGATTGAGCCTTGGCATTAGTACAAAAAGAGATTTAAGAGCTACTGAATGAATGAAAAATGATGGCATTCAGAATAGTCTGTGCCGTTTGCTCACAATGGAACACACAAAACAAGTAAAGATGCCAGGAGATAGTCAGGTATAATCCTTTCATTGTACGGACTGAATGGAGTGTGGAACCGGCAGGGACAAAGTGAGGTACTGAGAAAAAGACACATAACTATCGTACTCTTAGTTGAACAAAAGCAAAGGCGCAGATGTTTGCTTGATTGTGTGTGTATGTGCGTTTATAGACGAGCATCTAGCAGCCACAAAACCAAAGATTTAGAGACCTTGCTTAATGTGTGCCCCTTTACTTTACCATCCATAACTGTGGTGAAGAAACCAGATTAGACATATGCTCTGCACAGCACAGCCACACCACATGCAGGTATCACAGCTTTCGTGAGAAATACACCATGAAGATCAATTGTGTCACTAAAGAATCATATGTATATATGTAATTGTAAGCCCACCAGTGGATTTATAGTTGCATTCCTTACATGGACTGGTGTCAGAATAAAATGGTATAGTCATTTCTTTTTTCTAAAATGAAAGACTCATCATTAAACTGGGTCCTTCACAGGTAACACTTCACAAAATGAAACATTTATGAAGAGCAGCATAAGATGCATGCTGTCCATTTGTGGTCTGTATCTGAAACAAATGCGTATAATATGTCTGTGTGTCAGTCTTTGCACCTCACTGTACTGAGGCTATAAACTTCCTATTTCAAGGCCACACTATATTTTAATTTAGTCTTGTTTACTTAAGACTCTCAACAGTTGTCTTCTGGCAAAATGGCCAATATTCATTTGAAGACCATGTTGCGAGGCACATCTGCTACTGTTACATATACAAGTATATCAAGGACTGTCGCACAGTGTGACTGCATACTTACTGGCATTATGAACAGGGCTGGCAGAGTCAATTGAATATTTTTACTTATATAACTCCTCCATATATTCATTTCCTCCTTTATTTTGTGAATTTTTCTCATCACTTGGTTCACCAAGATAGTCTTATTCATGCCCCACTTCCTCAATACAGAAGTATTACACACACTGATATCTGTCACAGCACATCAGTGTAAAAATGGAAAGTTTACCTTTTTTGTGACTCATATGAAAGATGCTATCTTTATAAATATTCTAAAACTCAGGGTTACCCAGCTATTACCATAAAAGTAAACACGACCATTGCTAGATTATTCGTCTTGATCTAAACCTGTATTATTCAGCTATTCAAAGCTTCTGCTACCTTTGTGCTGATGTTTACCTGCTTCTCACCTTCCATCCATAACCCAGATACAAATTACAGTAGATAATTTCTTTTTAGGAGATCAACCACAGATTTTTACTGTTGGTGATGGCTCAGCTCCACCGGAGCATTTGGAGATGCTGCTGATGGATGGGAGAGCACTGGGTAAATGCTTTGCCAAAACAGGTTTCCCCAAGCCAAGTCATATTTGTCTCCATTGGCCTCGCTAAACCAGAATGCTGGTTCTCCATCAGACGGTTCCCATACATTCATTGTGTTTGAATTCTACAGGTAGTTCAGTAATTAGCTGGGATGGAGGTGGGTGGTGGGGGGCTGAAATATCACCAAGCCGTGTACACAAGCAGCAGTTGTTCTGCTATCTATTCATTAACAGACAGTACCCTAAGCAGCTCGAAGCCACACATCAATTACATTTCATTACTGAGTACTTTGTAACCCTAAAATGTAAATGTCTTTAATCTATAAAAAAAACTGTGAAGTAATTTGAAACCGCGTTCCCAGATCTAAAACCGTGGCAAAGAGACCACAGGAGATCGTGCAGGGTGGTTCAGGGCATACGCTGAAAGGCCTGGTAGTGCATGTAGAGTATTTTCACTAAATGAAAGTGCACAACAAGACAGCCTGTGTGGGAAGCTTGAAATCCTTGCATCCACTGAGGCATCACTGGAGTGACTGGTATTGATCAACACCACCCACAAATCCCTGCTGATATATTCTAGTCATTTTGTGAACCAGAAAATTGCTCACTGAAGAGGGCATAGTCGAGGCATCTTTCTTTTGTCTTGTGCTGATGTGCAGCCAGTTGAGCTGGTTGGAGGGAGGCCTGTCACTGATGTGTGAACCTCTGTTGTTGTGCCCTGGATTTTGAGTTTGATTGAACGTAGTATTCTTTACCTCATCAATCATCAAGACAGTAAAATATTACTAATTGTTTTTGTTTTTTTAAATCATATTTAGACTCAAGCCAAGTCTGGACCTAATATTTCTCCATAAATACAACATATCTGTGCAACCTAGAAAAAAAGTCATCCATGGCACATTGAGGCTTCTGCTAGTTGGACAACAGGGATTGTGTGCACCAAAAAATGTCAGCTGAGTGTTATCACAGCTCCCTGCTGAACGATCCAGCTCGACTTACATCACTGCCATAAAGAGAACTGTAACATTTGCCAGACGTACTGTTCCACTGGGATCAGGACTGAGCTGGAGTGGCTTTCCCTTTAGTAGTAAGTGATATCTTGGCTAGTGTCTATCTAAAGAGAAAACGGTGGAATCTGTGTGGGTCATTTCAGAAATACCACACTATTTATATGTAAATTCTTTCGACCCACTGTGACTAGTTTGAAGGTATATGATTTCAACATCTGATTCGTAAGACTGGGAGTTACTTTACCTGCCTTAGGCCATCCTTGCTGTTCTGCATGATCCTCAGGGCATAGTTCGACCGCTGGCCTTTGCTGTTGAATTCAATGTGGCCTGTTAGACCTTCCAATTCTACCTATCCAACACACAGACATAAACATGTTAAAAGACCTCACTAAAAATTCACATCTCTGTCACTCTAAGCAGCAACTGTTATGAATATGATTTGGCGCTACATTAGCAGTACTGGCTCAGTATCAGCCTTTTGAAATTTGTCAAATTTAGAACAGTAATATGGAGAGGTGGCTTTAATATTTTCAATTTACAGCAAAACAGAAGAGCCATTAGTCACATCTTCTTTGTCTGAGAAAGGCAAACAGTCTGCTATCAGACACTTGTCACATTTAAGTATTTTAAATAGCCCAATCACTTACAACCATTTCTTTCTAACAGGAAAACACATCGTATTCACTGACAGCTCATCTTTATCTCTCCTTGCCCACTGTCTCAGAATATAACATAAGATAAACTCACCTAGTGGATAGGGAGTATATCTTTCAGGAGAGCACAGACTACACATTCTCATTCACTGTAACTGAGAATATCTAATCTCTAGAATAACTAATTAACATGTAGAAAGGACTGCAGTACCAAAGATCTCCTTCCTGCCGTTCTCACTGTTGCAAGTGAGTGAGAGTCAGAAAACAATAAAAAAAAAAAAAAAAACATGAAACACGAAAAATCTAAGAATTAGAAAAACTGTTTTGGAAAATACGCTCATTCATGAAGCTAGCTTTGCTCTGTTCAAAGGTACCATTTCCTCCAAAGCTTGCCAATTAACACATTATAACATGTTTTTTTTTTTTTTTTTTAAATGCATATAAAAAACAAAGTGTAAAAAAAAAAAAACAATTTATGATTTTCCTGGGGGTTATGTGCCGAACAGCCAGGCTGCTTTCCTGGCAAACTCACAAGTAATAAAACCAGGATGCTGCTGCACCTGGACAAGAACTAGTTTTTTGCACAGTTTAATCCAAGCCCCAGGAACAGTGCTGGGCTGTGAAATAATTTTGGTGTAGCGGCCAAACTGCATTACTACTGCATTTATCATGTGAACACTGGCCTAAAAAGCATTTTTTCCACTGTCAATTACTGGAAACAGCAAGCGATGCTTTGCTCAGCTGGCAGGAGTCTTGACTCGGTTAAAGAAGGATGTAGGTGCACATGTTCTGTGGGCCTAAAATGTACATCTGGGTAATTTTTATGGTAATTTTTTTGGAGTATGCACCTCTGAGCAGCTTTCATCAGAATGAATCGGGCACCATCTTGTAATCTGATATCCAGTTCTTTCTTCAATACATCATGGATTTAACAAATAAGATTTAAAATGTTAATTTCTGCCCATTCCAGCTTCAGAAGTACTAGCTGGCTAGCTGCTTCCAGTCTTTATGCTTATCTAAGCTAACCAGCTGGGGGGTGCAGCTTCATGTTCACTGTGCAGACATGAGAATGGTATTGATGCGCTCGTCTAACTCAATAAATTAAATGACCGTATTTTCCAAAATGTCAAGTTATCTCTTTAAATTATGTAGAGGCCTGTACAGACATCTATTACCATCATATCCAGCAATCTTACCATCCTCAGGTAATTCATGAGGCTGGTGCCGTGCTCCCAGATCTTGGAGGACTTGCAGGAAAGCTGAGTGGCGCCAACGTTCTGGCTGCGGTTCAACTCCTGGACTGCCGCCACCACCGCGTATACTGCGTCAAAGAGCAGAGCTGAGGAGAGCTGCAGAGGGAGACGGAGGGAGGAAGGTGAAGACATCATGCATTCACACACACACACAGCTATCTCTGTGAGGATGTCCGTTGATGTATTGTGTATGTATTCCTTAGCCCCTTAACCACCTTAACCATCACAGCCAAATGCCTAACCTGAACCTTAATCTAAAACCTCACTTGTATAACATAAAACATAAACAAGTCATTATATTTTTGGCCCCACACGGCTCACATGCACACACACATGCACGCACGCACGTATGCACGCACACACACACACACACACACACACACACACACACCATTGTTTCACTTCAGGGGACGTTACACTGACTTACATTCAGGAGACCTACCATAGTCTTAACTAAAAGCTAATGTGGCCCAAACCTTAAACTAAGTCGCTGCACTAAAATGAAATGATTTATGTTTTGTGAACTAAGGACGTTGAGTCCCCACAATGTTACTGCCTAAACAGATTTATGTCCTCCCAGCCCCTCGCACCCACCCACCATCCCACCCACCCACACACCCACCCACACACACACACACACACACACACATACACACACACACACAGATACACAGAAACAAGAAGTATAATATGTCATTGGTTAGCAGTCAGTGAGGGGTTAACCTATCCCTGGAGTGACAGTGAGATTATTCCATTAGATCATTAGAAAGACTCTGATCTGCTGACAGAAGCCATCTCTCTCTTTCTCTCTCTCTCTCTCTCTCTCTCTCTCTCTCTCTCTCTCGGAGAGACTCTGTCCTTCCTGCTCTTATCCTCGTTGAAGCTGGCACACCCTGACCATTCCAATTACTGCCTGCTTCTCTCAGTGAGGGCCAGAAAACAGTGGGAGAGGCAGATTTTTCTCTCATCTTCCCTGTACAAACAACCTCATCGTCACTACCACTGCATCCTGCTATGTACATTTGTTTAAAACGCATGGTCCCCTGCATTAGAAGGTAGGGGAGAGTCTGAGCTTCACTGCTGTACATCTGTGTAATGGAACTAGAGATGAAATGGCCCTGATGCTCGGTGGATATTGATAGAGGGCTGAGAGGGATTGTGGCGCACAGTAAATCCTGCAGACCAAAGAGAACTACAGTAAGGGCATTAAATTACCAAACTGTGATGTGTTATAACCCTAAATTGGCTAGCATAATTAGTGGATTGCACATCAAGAGCAACATGGTGTATAAACACGACCCATGAAGACATTAAAACCACAAGTCTGTGCATTTTAGGTTTGACACATGGAAATAATGTCTGGTGGGAAAAGACAAATAGTTAAATTGAGTATTACCAAGTGAAGGGCAACATGTTACAGCAGTATTTCTGATTATATTCCACTTGTATCGCTTCATATTTGCAGTGTGATGTGAATAATGACGTGGCATTTAATCATCTTCATTTCACTGTTTTC